>NC_134354.1:300501444-300786444 GCF_048569485.1 Anomaloglossus baeobatrachus
TGAGAATATTGTTGCTACAGCAACATTTTGGGTGAAGTAGCTGTGGATTCAAAATGCTTAATATACTCCTGAATAAAATCCTTGAGGGGTGCAGATTCCAAAATGGGGTCACTTGTGGGGGTTTTCTGACATATATGTACCCAAGGGGCCCTGCTAATGTGACATGGTGCGCGAAGTTTATTTCAACTTTTCCAAAATTCAAATGGTGCTCCTTCCATTCCAAGCCCTCCCATTTATCCAAACAGAATGTGGGGAAGGAAATGACATCACAGGTTTTTTTTTCCAAAGGTCTGTGTTCAACCAACTTTATTAACACTGACAAGTCTTAAAAAACGCACCTAAAAAAACGCATGAAAAACGCATGAAAAACGCATGAAAAACGCATGCGTTTTCGATGCGTTGTTTCTCAAAAAGCATTGTTTACTATTCTCCCCTCTGCCAGAGGGTGCGTTTTTTTCCGCGCGGAAAAAAAAGCAACGTGTGCACATACCCTAAAGCAAAAAGTCCTTTTCAGGGCTAAGTCTAATCTATTCTCTAATAATACCACTCTTAGCTGCATTTAGTGTACGGATAGCTGTTGACTGCTGAAGAATATATTACAGTGAATATTGTCTTACAGGCCTTGCTACTGCTACCTAAAAGTCTATTCTATTCTCTAATAATACTGCTATTATCTGCATTTAGTGTAGGGAAAGTGTCTGCAGAAGGGCTGACTTAACATTAGAGGCATCTAGCCATAGGTTATTGCTAGTAATGAGCAATTGTGCTCGCCACTGCTTGATACTCACCATGTGTCTCTCTCTCACTCTAAGGCCCCTTTCACATGTCAGTGATTCTGGTACGTTTGTGCTTTTTTTTAAACGTACCAGAATCACTGACATACGCAGACCCATTATAATCAATGGGTCTGCTCACACGTCAGTGATTTTTCAATGCCTGTGTCTCCGTGCAGCGTACCCGCGTGTGTGTGATTGCTGCACGGAGACATGTCCATTTTTTTCTGGCATCACTGATGTTCCACGGCACACGCAGGGACATGTGTGTTTTACACGTCAGTGAAAAACACTGACGTTTTTCACTGGCGTGTAAAACACGCACATGTCCCTCCGTGTGCCGTGAATTACGGCACACGTGGGTTGTCTAAATGCAATCCGGGCTCCGTTCTCCGTGGCCCGTGATTGCACTTAGAGATTAACTCACCTGTGCCCGCTCCCGCTCTCCATGGTGCTGATCGCTTCCGCGGTGCAGCATCCGGCCGGCGCTGACCCCCGTAGCAGCTGCTTCCGGGTCGGCTGTGTCGTGCATCATGAATATACGCGACAGTAATGAGCCCGCTCAGAAGCAGCAGGCTGCACGGGCTGCAGAGGACATCGCTGGAGCCAGGTGAGTAAAAATGATTTTTATTTTAAAAGCACGTTTTTTTCTGGCACGTGTTTCACGGACCACACCACTGCGTGGTCCGTGGGACATCAGTGATGCCAGAAAAAAATGGACATGTCTCTGTGCGGCAATCACGGACACGCGGGTACGCCGCACGGAGACACGTGCAGTGAAAAATCACTGATGTGTGAGCAGACCCATTCATTGTAATGGGTCTGCGTATGTCAGTGATTCTGGTACGTTTAAAAAAAAGCACAAACGTACCAGAATCACTGACGTGTGAAAGGGGCCTTATAGGTCTGTTTCTAAGGAACACTGTCTTCCGCAAGGCCCAGTCTCACTAGCCAAGAGTCTGGAACACATAATCCTCACCCTCATCCTCCCTATCCCCATCATGGTGAGTCGTAGAAGACAACTGATTTCACACTGGGACAGGAGCTCTTTACATATATATATACTGTATATTGATTCTTGCCTCTCACACTGCATATTTCAAGAGGGACATGAGGAGATCATGTGCAGTGATGCCCAAATATTTGAGCAGCCATGGTCAATAGAAGATGATGGTGGAACATGACAATTGCTGTCTCAAAAGGTGGATGATGATGAGACACAGTTGCTGAAAAGTCCTGTTGTTAAGCCAGTAAGTCAGGAAGTGGACCAGAGTGCAGAAGTGGAAGTCAAGGCGGAGGATGATGAAGTCACTCATCCAACCTAGGAATGTGACATGCAGAGCCAGGACAGCAGTGCAGAGTGGGAGGGATCTAGAGCACCACAACAAGCAGGAAGAGGCAGTGGGGTAGCCAGAAGAAGTAGGCATTATACTGTTCCCCACAGCGTACACATGTGGCATATTCCCAGGCCAAGGCTTGGTTGTGTGAGCTTGTAAAGCTTCAGAGCTGCCTACAGGTTCCCCAGTCAGGCACTTTTTTAAAGAAAGTGCAAAAGTAAAAAAAAAATGGTAATTTGCAACCTATGTCATACCAAGATCAACAGGGGCCTGACCACTACCAGCCTGACCACCATCAGCATGATCATGCACATGTCATTAACTAGAAGGCCCGAAGGCCCCAGTTGAACAAGTAATCAATAAATTCACCTGTTATAATGCTGGCGGCAGAGTTCATAGCTCCTTTGACAACCAGGAGTACAGATGAGGGAGACACACACCAGGTCGAACAGAGGCAGGGAAACACTATTACAGGTCTGGCACCGTATTATTAGACCCTCCCAGTGCAATGCCTGGTGTACTTTGACAAGTGGTGTGTGGTGTGTGGTAATGTGGAATACCACCGCTGCAGTTGGGAGTACCCGGGGGCGATGGAGTGGGGCAGCCGGATGTTAGGACCCTCCACGGGTAGGATGCCCCGAGACTCAGTGATGGTGTTCAGGGAGTGCCGTGGGGAGTGAAGGGGGTCACTTGTGTACTTACTCAGTCCAAAGAGCTGACACCGACAACTGGATAAACCAAAGTTCTGGACACCACTGCCACTGAAGGGAGCTAGTTTGGATCCCCTCCCCGATGGTGCTACCTGGTGATCTGTGACCTTCCTCCTGGCACTGAGTTCACTTCTTTGTTGGTCCATGTAGTATAGAACTAGTTGGGTCCCGCTTCCCAGTGTGGCTAACTGTGGGAGCTTGCTCTCAGGGTTCACGCTTGGGATTTTCTGGACTGTTTTGGTGGAAAGTCCTATCCCCCTCGTTGCACTAGTGTGTCGCCCACCTGCAGTGGTTGTCCCAGGGACACCACTCCACCTTCGGGGATGCCACAGGGTCTTCACCTTGGTATTTCTGGCAACAGGTACAGTATGTCAGGTTTATTTTCATGGGAGTCGTGACGCCACTCACGGTTTGCAGTCAGGATTATGGGTAACCGCCACTACAGGTTTAACGAGTGTCTGGGGCTGATGAAGTCTGGTGTGGTCTCCCGTGAGTGAGGCTGGCCCCAGGGGCTCGGGTGCGTGGAACAACAGGTCCCAGAATAACTCAGTCTCAGTCCAAGATATCTTTCAACTGTTCTTTACTCACTTTCAGATGTTCTGTGAGGAACCTGGGCGATGCTGAGATAACCCAGAGGAAACAGGTATTCTTTAGGCCGGTCTAAGAGTATCCGCTAACTCGCCTTCCTAGCACTTCTTGTTTCTGACTTGAAGTACCGTGGGATTCATCCAGGGAAGTCGCTACTGCTTTTTCTCCCCTTTTCGGCTTGTTTGCCGGCAGCGTGGACCAAGGCAGATAGCTCAGGCTTGATCCCCCTTATGGGCCCCCTCATTGCTGCTGAGGCTCGGACTCTAGTTGGTTGGTGTGGGACTTGTGGTTCCTCCCCACTGGCAGGTTTAGCAGATCAGTAAATAGACGTCTACTCTAGGGACCTGTTCCCCATGCGTGCCTAGTCACCAGAAGTCTCCGTACTCAACCAGCTGACTTCCTCAGCGTCTTCCTGACCGACTTGCTGGTAACCGTTCTCCCCCGCTAACGGCTACTACACGTGCAGGGTCTGACTAGCATGTCAGCGCGTGTCTCTCCTTCAGCAACCCTCTTTTCGCGCCTCTAACTCTCAGACTGACTAGCTCCTCCTACTTTCCTTACAGCCGCTGCCACCTTAGCTTCCAGCCCCTCCCCTACACCCTTAGGGGAGATGTGGAGGAAAGCCCCCTCTTGGGTCAGCCCAAGGGTCCCATCTAAGGTGTGGGAGACCTGGTTGCTATGAGTCTGTGCGTACACACCCCTTTATGGCCTTTGGAATTACCTGGAAGCACTGTCCCAGCATGGGTGCAGTACTCTGTGGTGCCTGACCAGGTACGGGGCACCACACTAGTACCCTGATTTTGGAGCGGGTGGAGAGCGGATCTTGAAGGCTCCGTTCTCGTCGGGTAAATTGTCAGGTTGCCTGAAGCTACTCCCTGACCTAGCGTCCACATACCCCGTCGTGCCCTGGTCCCAGCCCAGTGATGGTACAAGGCCGCCGGCTGTCCTCTTCGACAGTTCCGTGCCCCTTGTCATGATCCCCTGTGACCGGGGGTCCAACTGCTACTAGGCCCAGACCACCGTCTGCTACCTAGTTGCTTCCAAGAAGCCGGGTTCCTGACCTCCTCTCTCCTTCACTTCCTACACTTCAATCTACTGCTTCTGACACTCCTGACCTCCCCTTAATCAACCCCCAAGTGGGCGACCCTATTCCACTCAGGCCGTCCACTGGTATGTCTGGTGGGTGTGGGGCAGAGTGTACCTAGGATTTTATTAGCTGTTGTAGGCAACACCATATAGTTAGGGACCCTAAACCAAGGAGGAGGTGGATATTGCATGGGAGGGCAGATTGTACAATACCCTGTGACGACCTGATAGTCCAGGGGCGTCACATTTGTCTATGCCTTGGAGGTGCTAGACTACCCAACTGCTAACGTTTGGTCTGAGCAGGTTTTTAGTGCCACTGGGACTACAATAACAGATAGGTGCATCCTTCTTGCAACTCAAAATGCTGACAGACTGACTCTTATCAAAATGCACTAGGCCTGGATTTTCAGAGACTTCTCAAGCTCCCTGGATAACAATAGCAAAACGTAAAAGCAATTAAAAGGGGCCTTTCTAAGGGGGCGGTCCGTGCGGCGTCACAGCAGCGTCACTGAACTGCCGCCCAATAGCAGCGGAGGGGCGGAGATGAGCGGGACGTAACATCCCGCCCACCTCCTTCCTTCCGCATTGTGGCCGGGAGGCAGGTAGGGGAGCTTCCTCGTTCCTGCGGCGTCACATGTACCGATGTGTGCTGCCGCAGGAATGAGGAACAACTTCGTTACTGTTGCAGTAACGATAATCGAGACTGGACCCCCATATCACCGATGAGCGATTTTGCACGTTTTTGCAATGATGCAAAATCGCTCATAGGTGTCACATGCAACGGCATCACTAATGCGGCCGGATGTGCGTCACGAATTCCGTGACCCCAACGAGATCGCATTAGCGATGTCGTAGTGTGTAAAGCCCCCTTTAGGCCTGTTTCACACGTCAGTGATTCTGGTACGTTTGTGCTTTTTTTTAAACGTACCAGAATCACTGACATACGCAGACCCATTATAATCAATAGGTCTGCTCACACATCAGTGATGTTTCACTGACCATGTCTCCGTGCAGCGTTCACGCGTGTCCGTGATTGCCGCACGGAGACATGTCCATTTTTTTCTGGCATTACTGATGTCCCACGGACCACGCAGTGGTGTGATCCGTGAAACACGTGCCAGAAAAAAACGTGCTTTTAAAATAAAAATCATTTTTACTCACCCGGCTTCAGCGGCGCTCTCTGCAGCCCGTGCAGCCTGCTGCTTCTGAGCCGGTTGATTACTGTCGCGCATATTCATGATGCACGACACAGCCGACCCGGAAGCATCTGCTGCAGGGGTCAGCGCCGGCCGGATGCTGCACCGCGGGAGCGATCAGCACCATGGAGAGCGGGAGCGCGCACAGGTGAGTTGATTTCTAAGTGCAATCACGGGCCACGGAGAACGGAGCCCGGATTGCACTTAGACAATCCACGTGTGCCATGATTCACGGCACACGGAGGGACATGTGCGTGTTTTACACGCCAGTGAAAAACGTCAGTGTTTTTCACTGACGTGTGAAACGGGCCTTAAGAATGGGAGAAAAAAATTTGGAGGCTTTTCTCTACCTGTCTTCCATTGTGTTTTGGAGTACCTCTGTGAAAATATGAGGTTGTGGGTTGGATTAATCATCTCTAGAGTGTCCCATTGACTTATTTTTACTTACTAGATTTTTTTTTAAACTGAGTGGCATACATCTATTTGTTTAAAGGGAACATTTGCATCTTCATTACTGGGTGATATTGGAATAAATTATGGAGGGTCATAAAAGAAAAATAAAAATGTTCTAAAATTTGAGGAACAGTACTAATTGGAAGAGGTCGCCAGTTTAAATTAAAAAATCAGCTAAAGATCTCTTTAAGGTCGTCTTTAAGATATATCCATTTACTTTTTCCATGAACATTCTTTTAATGTAAAATGTATATAACTCGGGAGCCTATGATGTGGCTGGATATCTGGCTTCGCAGCCCATGACAAACAACATGATCTGGTACAGATCACACAATTGCCCGCAATTCTATCTGTCCTGATGGATCAGATCATTCATAGATCAGTTTGCCATGCCAGTTCTCCAAAGCAGAACTCTGACAATGAATAATTACACAGAAAGATAGTCACATTCGAATGGCTTTTTATTTGAGAGCTGTCTTGAACTGTAGTGTAGATGACAACTATATATTTATTGTACACTGAACAAAAATATAAATGCAACACTTTTGTTCTTGCTCCCATTTTTCATGAGCTGAAGTCAAAGATCTAAGACTTTTTCTACTGTGTTTTTAAAAAAATAAGCCATCCCCCAATAAGCCCTAGCAGGGATTTTCAGCATTTTCAGAGCAAGGCTTAAATATAAGCCCTCCCCAAAAATAAGCCCCAGTCGCGGTTCAATAATGAAGTGTCCGTGCAGCTAACAAAGTTAATGATACTGCAGGACACTTCATTATAGACAGCGAACACCCCGCAATCATACTCACCAGATGCCGAGCGGGAGGCCCTGCAGTGGATCGCACCCCCGCACACATCAGATCTCACACACACACAATCAGATCTCACACACAAACATCGGATCACACACACAAACATCCGATCTCACACACACATAATCAGAAAGGACGTCTGGGTCTGGTAAGTATGAGTCTCCTGGGAAGTGGGGTGTCTGCTTTTTTTGGGGGGGGGGGTAAACTTACCCCCAACCATGTTTCTCCAAAAATAAGCCCTCCTCCAAAACTAAGCCCTAGTGCTTTTTTGGGGGGCAAAAAAAAGTATAAGATAGTGTCTTATTTTTGGAAAAACACGGTATGTGCACAAAAGGCCTTTTCTCTCAAATATTGTTCTCAAAATTGTCTAAATCTTTGTTAGTGAGCTCTTCTGTGCTGAGATAATCCATCCACCTTATAGATGGAGCATATCAACATGCTGATTAGACAGCATGATTATTGCACAGGTGTGCCTTAGGCTGGCCACAATAAAAGGCCACTCTAAAATGTGCAGTTTTTATCACACAGCCCAATGCCAGAGATGTCACAAGTTTGGCATGCTGATGGCAAGAATGTCCATCAAAGTTTTTTCCTGTGAGTTGAATATTCATTTCTCTACCACACTCTTCAAAGTGGTTTCAAAGAATTTGGCAGTACACCCAACCTACCTCACAATCAAAGACCACCTGTAACCACATTTGCCGAAGATCTTAACAACCAGCATCTTCACCTCCAAGATCGTCTGAGATCAGCCACCCAAACAGCTGCTGCAACAATCTGTTTGCATAACCAAAGAACATTTGAACAAACTGTAAGAAACCATCTCAGGGAAGCTCATCTGCGTCTCCACCTGACTGCAGTTTGTCGTTGAAACCGAATTGTGTGGTCAAATGCTCACATTCAATAACATCTGGCACGTAGAGAGATGTTCTCTTCACGGATGAATTCCGGTTTCCACTGTACAAGGCAGATGGCAGGCTGCAAGTATTGCGTCGTGTGAGTGAGCGGTTTGCTGATGTCAACATTTTAAATCGAGTGGCCCATAGTGGCGGTGTGGTTATGGTATGGGCAGGTGTATCTTGTAAACAACAAACACATAATTTTATTGATGCAATTTTGAATTCACATAGATACCTTTACAAGATCCTGAGACCCATTGCTCTGCCATTCATCCACGACCATTGTGGCGCCCTGGACAAGCCAGGACATCACAGGTACTGCAACAACACACCCCACATCCCGGCTAGGCACATCTAGGTCAAACAAAAATCCTTGTTGCCTCCCTCCAGGTTGCTGATGTCCACACCAGGGGGTGGAGCCAGGCGGTTGGCCCCACCCACCGAGGAGTTCACAGTCCTGGAGGCGGGAAAAGGAAGGGAGATCAGTTTTGAGTTTGAGGAGGAGAGAAGTGAAGTGGCAGTGGAGGAGACTGACCGTGTCCGGGTGCGTGGCCCGGGCACTTGACAACAAGGTTGGCAGACGGTGGTGACCGTCTGCAGGAGGGGCTGATTGACATGAACCGTAAGGACCGGGGACGGGCGGTGGCCCACCGGTACCGGATCGGGAAGCGAAGAGAAGCCAGCACCATTCGGCAGGGCTTACGGACCCCGACCAGGCTAGGAGTCGCCGTAAAACCGGTCAAATCCGTTAGCGAAGGGAACCTCCGGGGTTTCCCAGCAGTCAAGACCCGATTGAAGGCAACAGCTCAAACCGTGAAGGGAAACACAGTCACCGCCAAGGCTACAGTTCCCAGGGCCAGAGCCTGCAGGCAAAAGGGGCTCCCTCAGCATCCATCCAAGCTGGGGAGCGGGTTACCGGTGGGAAGCCACCAGAACCGAGAACATAACGCAGGTGCAGGGAAAGGCAGTCACCACCAACCTACCGGGAGAAGAACAACCGCAGCCGTCTGTGGGACCTGTCCATCCAGCTGTTTGTTTTACCGGAGACTTTGTATTCATCATTGGCTGAGTGAGTACCCCTGTGCCGTGCGGCACCGCGCTGCCCCCGCGACCCTGCACCTCACCAGGCCCCGTAACCCGCCTGCCATCCCTCCCTCACCGGGCCCCGGGACAACCAATCCCCCTACCAACGGAGGGGAAGAACAACATCCAAGCTGCTCCCCGTCATCGCTCCCGGGATCCCCGTCCAGAGCAGCGGTGGTGTCACAACCTCACCACAACCGTGGGTGGCGTCACGGACAATATCCCTAAACCAAACCACCTCCCCCCCTTTTTCACTCACGGGCGAGGAGCGCCGCTCGAGTCCCCGGGATCCGGCCCACCGCTCGAGCCACCGACTGAGCGAGCAGCAGCAGCCGGACCCGAGCAGTGAGTGAGCGCAGCGTCCCCTCGCCGCCCGCGACAACTTGGCGTCACGAACATGATCTTACCGCTATGCCGTCTGGTAGAGGTGCGCCTTGTGACCGCCGGAGGTGTCCGGCCGAAAAATTTGGAGAAGCCGCCATTTTGGGCGCGTAAAGTCCCCGCTCGAGCGTCTCCTTGAGCAGTGGAGGCGCGAAAATCAAAACCCCGCCCCTGTGGAGGAGGATCCGGAAAAAGACTAAGGGGGATGGATGGCGTTTGGCCGCATGTAGCCCGCGGCTTTAAAAGCAGGGACGCCAGGACCCTGCGGCCATCTTTTGGTTCCTGGAAGAGGCCGCCGCAGCGATGTACCAACCGCCCCGCAGCACCGTTGCCCCCGCGCCCGGGATTGCGGCGTGGGTGGAGGTCCGGACCGCCCAGCTACAACAACGGCTGCAGATCCGGGTGCAGCTCCTCTTGGAGGAGTGAGAGGCCGACATGGCGGAGGTGGTGGCGGCCTACGGAGACGCGAGGTGGAGAGAGTTCTGGAAGAGCGGGTAAGTGACCCACGCCCCTGTACCCCTAGCGGGTCGGTCATTGCGGCCGAGGGGCCCGGTCTACACCCGCTCGCCCTGCTACCTCCCGCGCTACCCATATTGGCTACTGCTGCCCCCTCACTAGGCCCGCTACCACCACAATCGGTAGCGGTACCCTGCCCATCCGCCCCGGCGGACCGGTCTGCAGCAGAAGTCCGTGACTGCCCAGAACCGCTTCCGTGGAAGAAGCCAAAGGCTAAGCCCGTTAGCGAAGGTCCACCGGAGGCACCTGTGACCGTGCCTGGCCCCGTACCACCCCCGGCAGCCCGTCACGTGCAGGAGGAGGCGGAGGCTCAGCGGGAGAGGACCCCTGTACCCGTTCCCCATGCCTCGGCTGAGCCCGCACCGGGTCGCCGCTGTAAGGCAGCACCCCAGGCCATGACACCGCGGGACCTGCCGCCCAGAACACTGGCAGTGGCCAGCGTGAAGGAGGTCTCGCGGGGCCCGATCCGTGCGCAGGGGCCCACCGTAGCCCCTTACTGGGACAGGGAACAGACCCCGCTGGGCCAGGAAATCGCGGAAAGGGAGAGGAGGAAGGCGGAGCTGGTCGCCCACACGATTCAGGAGAAAGAGAGCCTGCGCCAGGCTACCTTCCGCGTACGGGGCCCAATCTATGAGGGGCACGTGAGGAGGTTTGACGTCCGTCGGGGGTACGGATTTATATATGAACCGGGCCTGGAGGCCGAAGTCTTTATAGCCCGAAGGGACGTCAATGCCCACCTGCCGGAGGACCACCCTGGCCGCAACCTGATGCCGGGGGATTTGGTCCAATACACTAGGCATTGCGGGGAGAGGGGTTGGTTTGCTCTGGACGCTAAGCTGAGGGACAGTCAGGAGGCCCGAGTACCAGCCCAACCCCCTCCTCCGGCCGACACCGTGGATTAGAAGTGAGTCAGCGGTCCACCGTTGACGGTAGTTGTCCCCGTTGGGACCACCAGTATAAATAGAAGTTTTGAATGATAAGATGATCAATTGAAGTTTATCTGATTGGAACCGTGATTAAACCGGCCGTTGCCGGCAACTAGTCCCCGCAGGGACTTTCTGCAACCGTTGCGTAAGGGACTTCTTACGGACAAGCCCGAGAACTGGCAGGGCAACCACAAACTTAGTGAGATGTAAATAGTTGTTGGCTTACACCGTTACCGCCTCCGGAGAGGCTGATTTGGGAGGATGGTCCTGGATGAAAGGGATGGCCCAGGCCCGCCACTACCGTAACCGGTGGCGATCCTCCAGGGGTTCAGGGGTCCCCACGGATGCGGGTCCCCTGAAAGAGACAGTATCCGCTCGGGCAACTTGGTTCTGGACTGGGGTCAAGGGGTGCTGCCCATTTCTTAGGGGCAGCATCAGGGCCAGGTTGTTTGGGTGGGAGAAGAGCGGAAGCCGTACCGTTGTAAAATGTCTGTGATGTTTACATGTTTTACCGTTTTTCTATCTTTTACAGTTAAAAACAAAAATAAAACCGGTGATGGACGGGCAGCCCGCGGACGGTCTGCATTTTACTAAGGGGGAATGTGGCGCCCTGGACAAGCCAGGACATCACAGGTACTGCAACAACACACCCCACACCCCGGTTAGGCACATCTAGGTCAAACAAAAATCCTTGTTGCCTTCCTCCAGGGGCTGATCTCCACACCAGGGGGTGGAGCCAGGCAGTTGGCCCCACCCACCGAGGAGTTCACAGTCCTGGAGGCGGGAAAAGAAAGGGAGATCAGTTTTGAGTTTGAGGAGGAGAGAAATGAAGTGGCAGTGGAGGAGACTGACCGTGTCCGGGTGCGTGGCCCGGGCACTTGACAGCAAGGTTGGCAGACGGTGGTGACCGTCTGCAGGAGGGGCTGATTGACGTGAACCGTAAGGACTGGGGACGGGCGGTGGCCCGCCGGTACCGGATCGGGGAGCGAAGAGAAGCCAGCACCATTCGGCAGGGCTCATGGACCCCGACCAGGCTAGGAGTCGCCGTAAAACTGGTCAAATCCGTTAGCGAAGGGAACCTCCAGGGTTTCCCAGCAGTCAAGACCCGATTGAAGGCAACAGCTCAAACCGTGAAGGGAAACACAGTCACCGCCAAGGCTACAGTTCCCAGAGCCAGAGCCTGCAGGCAAAAGGGGCTCCCTCAGCATCCATCCAAGCTAAGGAGCGGGTTACCGGTGGGAAGCCACCAGAACCGAGAACATAACGCAGGTGCAGGGAAAGGCAGTCACCACCAACCTACCAGGAGAAGAACAACCGCAGCCGTATGTGGGACCCGTCCATCCAGCCGTTTGTTTTACCGGAGACTTTGTATTCATCATTGGCTGAGTGAGTACCCCTATGCCGTGCGGCACCGCGCTGCCCCCGCGACCCTGCACCTCACCAGGCCCCGTAACCCGCCTGCCATCCCTCCCTCACTGGGCCCCGGGACAACCAATCCCCCTACCCACGGAGGGGAAGAACAACATCCAAGCTGCTCCCCGTCATCGCTCCCGGGATCCCCGTCCAGAGCAGCGGTGGTGTCACAACCTCACCACAACCGTGGGTGGCGTCACGGACAATATCCCTAAACCAAACCACCTCCCCCCCTTTTTCACTCACGGGCAAGGAGCGCCGCTCGAGTCCTCGGGATCAGGCCCACCGCTCGAGCCACCGACCGAGCGAGCAGCAGCAGCAGCCGGACCCGAGCAGTGGGTGAGCGCAGCGTCCCCTCCCCGCCCGCGACACCATCACCTCTGTTGCAGCACTGATAATGCACAGACCCATGTTGCAAGGATCGGTGCACAATTCCTGGAAGCTGAAAACATCTCAATTAGTGCATTGCCAGAATACCCACATATCACCCATTTAGCTCGTTTGGGATGCTCTGGCCCATCGTATATAACAGCTTGCTCAAGTTCCTGACAGTATCCAGCAATTTCACATAGGCATTGAAGAGGAGTGGACCAATATTCCATAGGCCACACTCAACAACCTGATCAATGCTAAGTGAAGGAGATGTGTTGCACTGAGTGAGGCAAGTGATGGTCACAGCAGACGCTGACAGGTTTTCTGCCCCCCTCCCACAAAGTCACCCAATACTGAAGAACTGCATAGTGGTCCTTGATTGTGGCCAGCCTAAGGCACACCTGTGCAATAATCATGCTGTCCAATAAGCATCTTGATATGCTACACCTGTGAGCTAAATGGATTATCTCAGCAAAGGAGGAGTGTTCACCAACACAGATTTAGACAAATTTGTGCACAATATTGGAGAGAAAAAGGTCTTTTGTGTACATAAAAAAGTTTTAGATCTTAGAGTTCAGCCTATGAAGAATGGTAGCAAAAATGTTGCATTTATGTTTTATTCAGTGTATTTTATTGGGTCAGTGAATGGTACATTTGTATGTGCAATGTTTTAGCACTAATTTATTCGTAGAAACAATATTTGATCATTTATTTTGTATGGATATTGCCATGTAGCAGGCCCAACTTCATGGGTAAATTTAGTGTGGTGAGTGCAATGGTCAGTTGTGTGTGGGTGTTACTGCATTTCTACTACTATCTGTCCAATATCAATGTTTCTACACTGGAAAACCTGTCTTATTCTCTATTATACAAAAACCGACTGATGTGAATAAGCCTTATCTATTCTGTGGATGTACAATAGAGAAATTAAATGCTAGCTACAAGTTTTTCCACAGACTACTGTTAAGCTGGTGTTACATGAGTGTATAGCATCTGATGCAAGAGCATTGAATGTGATATGCTACTGGCACTCTGCTCAAACTGCTTGCGAGCGTTAGCCGAGTGTCATTTTTTCGAGTACTGTGTTCTGATGATTCTCTCACATGCTAGAATCGGAGCACAGGTCAGGAGAAGATAGAGAGATTAATCCACTCTCGATTAATAACATATATACAAATCCAAATATTCAGGCAGCACTCACAATCCACAGTGAAGGCATCAACAGTATGTAGCAAATAAGGAATCGGCACTGCAAACTTCATAGATGATTATAAGGGATTTATTCCATAAGTATTTAGGATACAAGCAAAGAAAGAACGCATTTTCGGCTAATAAGGTTGGATGAAGCATTTTCAATGTGAAACGTGTGTCGGGTGTGTGGGACGCCATAGTACAACTTCCCTATGTAGGTAAACACAAAGATTCTTTGTTATATTAGGACCTCTTCCATGTCTATGTTTTTGGTGGTGTATATCTTTGGTTAATACTAATATGACACACTTGTGTTTCTTTTCTGACTGACATGTTTAAAACTATCATTTGGAGAAAAAATACTTATTATTATGCATGGTGATTAATTTTCCCTTTTTTTAGTCCAGCGTTATTATATATATATATATATATATATATATATATATATATATATATATATATATATATATATATATATATATATATATATATATATATATATATATGTATATATATATATATATATTTATATATATATATTTATATATATATATATATATATATATATATATATATATATATGTGTATATATACATACAGTACAGACCAAAAGTTTGGACACACCTTCTCATTCAAAGAGTTTTCTCTATTTTCAGGACTCTGAAAATTGTAGATTCACATTGAGGACATCAAAGCTATGAATTAAAACATGTGGAATGACATACTTGAAAAAGTTTGAAACAACTGAAAATATGTCTTATATTCTAGGTTCTTCAAAGTAGCCACCTTTTGCTTTCATTACTACTTTGCACACTCTTGGCATTCTCTTGATGAGCTTCAAGAGGTAGTCACCGGAAATGGTTTTCCAACAGTCTTGAAGGAGTTCCCAGAGATGCTTAGCACTTGTTGCCCCTTTTGACTTCACTCTGCGGTCCAGCTCACCCCAAACCATCTCGATTGGGTTCAGGTCTGGTGACTGTGGAGACCAGGTCATCTGGCATAGCACCCCATCACTCTCCTTCTTAGTCAAATAGCCCTTACACAGCCTGGAAGTGTGTTTGGTGTCATTGTTCTGTTGAAAAATAAATGATGGTCCAACTAAACGCAAACCCTATGGAATAGCACGCCGCTGCAAGATGCTGTGGTAGGCATGCTGGTTCTGTATGCCTTCAATTTTGAATAAATCCCCAACAGTGTCAACAGCGGTAAGGCGAGCTATGCAAAAGATGACCCCGGGGGATGATGTTGAGGCCTTCTTGACTGTGTTTGAGAGAGTTGCTGAACGAGAAAAACTCCCGCCGGAGCAGTGGGCAGAGGTATTTAAGTGGAGAGCCACAAAAGGCCTATTATGATCTTGCTTTACACTTTAGACGCTAAGGAGTATGACAAATTAAAGGCTGAAATTGTGGCACGCCTGGGTGTGACTATGACTGTTAGTGCACAACGGGTCCACCAGCGGGCATATCATGGTGACAAACCTCCTCACTCGCAAATGTTTGATTTACTGCATCTGAGGATAGGAAAGAGGAGTGCACTACAACTGCATATATATAGAAAACAGGGTGCTGGAATGCAATGAGACATGCATGTCAAAAACCACAAAAGAAAAAGACATTGCACAATGCCGCACGACCTGATTCAAATTTAATATAACACCTTTATTAGAGTACACTTGTACAATATAAAACCAATTAAAACATGACACAACAAACCCAAGCACCCACAAAACGTTATAGTTGAATGGAATATACAATCTCGTATAGCAGTGCAGTTAATATACCTTGCAAAAGTGAGAAAGCCCACAGACACCTGTATACATGAGGTATCATGCAATACAGACAACCTTATAGATCAAAATTTATATAAATAATAGCAAACCACATATCAAATACGGCCAGTAAGAAAGACACAAGTATGCCCCAACCTGAAGAGATATGTCTATGTAAACCATGTAAGTTATTAATGTTGCTAGGAGGTAGACAGGGCCGGCGCCAGCAACCGGCAAACCCGGTCAAATGCCGGGGCCCTGAGCTGCCGGGGGGCCCACTCGCGGTGGCAGGAGTGGCGCACCGCTACTCAGGGGGGCCCGGTGGCCGCGCTGTCACCGCCCCCCGCCGAGGATCGAGCTTTCAATTGCATCGGCATCACAGGTGCCGATACAATTGAGAGCAATGATGAGAGAGTGAGCGGCGCGCTCCCTCTCTCATCATTCTCCCCGCTGTAACTGTCGGCGTTCTTCTGACAGCTCTGCAGAGGACCGCGGTGACGTCATCACTGCGCGCCTGCTGAGAGGTCAGAGCGAGCGACAGCAATGGACGACGCGCCGAGGAGACCGGATCAGCGGGGGAACGAGGAGACGTGAGCTGCCCCTCTACTGACACTGGGCTCCCCTGACTCACAGGCCGGCCACTACACAGCGGCACTAGTACACATAGGGGCCCGGCAGCCGCTCTGCAGAGCCGGCTGCCGGGCCCCTATGTGTAGTGCCGCTGTGTAGTGGCCGACCTGTGAGTCAGGGGAGCCCAGTGTCAGTAGAGGGGCCCCTGACCTGGAGAGGCCACCAGCCGTGTCTGAGCTGCAGAAGTGCTAGTCCTGACCTGCACAGCAGACGGAATCTCCATCCTGCAGGACCTGCGATGATGTCACGCCCATGTGACTGTGTGGGAGGAGACACAGGAGGCCGGGCAGAAAGCAAGATACTGAATCCTGAAGGAGATAATGGACACATGATGACTGGTAATAAGAAAAGAGGGGACATGAGGGTGAGGTGGGCTGCAGGGTGAGTCACATATGAGGGCTGCAGACTGACAGAAGGATGTGAAGGGATGCACAGTGTTTGAGAGGGGTAAGTTGGGGTACAGGCAGGGTGAGATATGTGGGCAGGGTGTGTGTGATATGGGGGTGTATTGTGTGTGATATGGGGGGTGCAGGCTGTATGGGGAGCAGGGTATGTGACATATGGGGGTGTAGTGTGTGAGATCTGGGGGGGTGCAGGCTGTATGGGAAGCAGTGTGTGGGATATGGGGGGTGCAGGCTGTATGGGGAGCAGTGTGTGTGTGTGATATGGGGGGTGCAGGCTGTATGGGAAGCAGGGTGTGAGAGATATGGGGGTGTAGTGTGTGTGATATGGGGGTGTAGTGTGTGTGATATGGGGGTGCAGGCTGTATGGGAAGCAGGGTGTGTGAGATATGGGGGTGTAGTGTGTGTGATATGGGGGTGCAGGGTGTGTGACATTTGGGGGCAGGGGCGTAACTATCGCAGTCGCAGGGGTCGGAAGGAGAAGAGAGGTACTTGTTTTTTTATTTTGCTGGCTGCATGACACATGGAGGCCTGGGGGTGCTGGCTGCATGATACATGGAGGTCTATGGGACTGCATAATAAACATGAAGGACACCTTATACATGGACTAGGGGTGCATTATACATGGAGGAGTATGGGGCTGCATAATACAAAATGAAGGACACCTTATACATGGACTAGGGGTGCATTATACATGGAGGAGTATGGGGCTGCATAATACAATATGATGATTTATGGCGCTACATTATAATACATATAGCACTATGGGGGCTACATTATAATAAATGGAGAAATATGGAGGCTACCTTACACATGGTCACACATGGGTGTGCGTTATAAAACATGGAGGACTGTGGTGCAGTATAATATATGGAGTACTATGGGGTGAATTATAATACATGGAGAACTATGGGGGGCATTATAATATATGACGGGTTATGTGGGACCCTTTATATTATATGGAAGGCTATGTGGGGGCCATTATAGTATTTGGAGATCTATATACAAGGAGGACAAAGATACAAGTATGGGATGGGAATGTTTTGTGCTGAGGGAAAAAGGCTCTTTCCCTCAGCACCCAGCTTTCCCATGCTTTGCTATACATCTCTCAGCACCCAGCTTTACTCTGTTATGGGAAAGCTGGGTGCTGAGGGAAAGATGGATATCAGAACATGGGAAAGCTGGGTACTGATAGAGGGATTTCAGATCATGGGAAATCTGGGTGCTGAGGGTAAGAGCCAAGTGTCAGCATCATTATCCTGTACCCCGAGTGTCAGTATCATTATCCCGCACCCTAAGTGTCGGTGTACGTGGAGGCCCCGGTCCAAATTTTGCACCAGGGCCCATCAAATTCTAGTTACGCCACTGAGTATTAATCACTGTATTCTACATGAGGGTGCCTACTGCTATCTGGCTCTGCACTGTGCTATATACAGGCTATGCTATATACAAGCTGTATGCTACATGAGAGTGCCTAATGCTATCTGGCTCTCCACTGTGCTGTCTGGGTCTGCACTGTACTATATAGGTCTGTGTACTACATGAGGATACCTAATGCTATCTGGCTCTGCACTGTGTTATATAGGTGCTGTGTACTACATGAGGGTGCCTAATGCTATCTGGCTCTGCACTGTCGTATTTAGGGGCTGTGTACTACATGAGGTTGCCTATTGCTATCTGGGTCTGCATTGTGCTATATGTGTGCTGTATACTACATGAAGGTGCCTAATGCTATCTGGGTCTGCATTGTGCTATATGGGGGCTGCATAGTGCATATGGGGGCTACATAATGCTATATGGAGGACAATGGGGGCTTCATAACACAATATGGGGCTGCATACTACTATACCCCCAGAGTTGTATGTCCCCTCCACCCAGGTGCTGTATGTCCCCCCCACCCCAGAGCTGTATACACCCAGAGCTGCATGTCAACCCCCCACCTCACAGCTGTCCCCCCACCTCAGTCACTGCCCTCCTCTAGAGCTGTATACCCCTTTCCTCAGTAATATGTATTCCCCCCAGTATTGTGTTTGTCCCCAGCCTCTCTTGTGATGTATATACAGCAGTGTTAGTGTGCCCTATGTGCGGCCACGTCTGTTAGACAAGCCGGGAAGTGAATGAGGCTGTTGCCGGCTTCACAATATTAGAAATATATATACAGGATAAATATATAAAAATAATGTGTGTGTGTATGTATGATGTGTATCTATGTATGTCAGTGTATTTGACTGTGTCTAGATTTATGTCTATTTATGTGTTTTTGTGAATTTCTCTTTAAATAAGTATGTGTATGTATGCCTGTATGTGTATGTATCTGTGCATGTCTATGTGTGGATGGGGCCCACTGAGACTCTTTCGCCCAGGGCCCACAAAAACCTGGAGCCGGCCCTGGAGGTAGACATGGTGACTCTGTATAATTAACTAGAGCCTAAGTAAAGGTCTGCCTGATAAAATCCTCATCTAGGTAGAAAATAATTCTGGCTCAATCCAGAAAAGCCCTCATCTAGGTAGAAAATAATTCTGGCTCAATCCAGAAAAGTCCTCATCTAGGTAGAAAATAATTCTGGCTCAATCCAAAAAAGCCATTTTCTGCATCTAGTACAAAAATGGTTGCAGCCAGAGTCCTCTACCCCAGGGCAGATGGTGGAGCGGGTCGTAATGGACAGGTTCATTCACTCCCTTCCGAAGCCAGTGCAGACTTGGGTTGCCCAGGGAAACCCCCGAATGCTGACAACCTGGTTGGACTGGTGGAGAGATACCATGTGGTAGAGAGTTCCCGGGGGAAGCCACGGGACTTACCATTTCCCTATTGGGGGGTTTCTTCAAGGAGCGACACCCAAAAGAAGGGTACAAGAGCCACAGGAGGTGGGAATCCAAGGTCCCAAGTGGCAATTGGAGGCATGCAAAAACCCCCAGTCAATAATATTATCTGTTGGAGGTGCCAGGGACCGGGTCACATTGCTGCCCGTTGTCCCTGGACCACCGAGCCAATGGACTGCAGCATGGGTCGGCGCTCTACCTATTATGCAAACCCAGCCTGTAGTGTGGACAGTCAACCCAGTGAGGGGCCACAGGCATGTCCTGTAGAAATAAATGGTACCAGTATAGTGGGACTGTTAGACTCCGGGTGTTTGGTGACCCTCGTGACACACTTCCACACCGGCTGATTCCTGGGAACAGGGTGGGCGTCCGCAGTATTCTTGGGGATGCCAAGGACTACCCTGTGGCTGCTGTTACTATAAAAACAACTTGTGGGTCGGAGTCTCATGAGGTTGGAGTGGTGAAAGATCTGTTGCGCCCAGTAATAATAGGGCGAGGCTTTACTTTGTTCTGGGAGTTGTGGAGTAAAGGGGTGGAACCCTATGTCTCAGATAAAGGACAGTTAGCCCTTAATGATAATGTCGCGGGCGGAGGAGGGGACGCTGCGCTCTCCCACTGCTCGAGTCCGGTGGCTGCTGCTGCGGCTGCTGCTGTTCGGTGGTGGCTCAAGCGGTGGGCCGGATCCCGGGGACTCGAGCGGCGCTCCTCGCCCGTGAGTGAAAAGGGTGGGGATTGGATTGTGGGGATTTGGTTATTGTCCGTGACGCCACCCACGGTTGTGGTGATATTGGTGACACCACCGCTGCTCTGGACGGGGATCCCGGGAGCGATGACTGGGAGCAGCCTGGATGTTAGTTCTCCCCTCCGTGGGTAGGGGGTTGGTTGTCCCGGTGATGGGGTAGGGATGGATGGCAGGCGGGTTACGGGGCCTGGCGAGGTGCAGGGTCGCGGAGGCAGCGCTGTGCCGCACGGCACGGTGGTACTCACTCAGCCAATGATGAGGACACAGTTCTCGGTAAAACACACGGCTGGATGGACGGGTCCCACAGACGGCTGCGGTGTTTCTCCTCCCGGCAGGTTGATGGTGACTGCCTTTCCATGCACCTGTGTAAACGTGTACGGTTCCAATGGGTTCCCACCGGTAACCCGCTCCCCAGCTTGGATGGGAGCTGAAGGAGCCCCTTTTGCTCGCAGGCTCTGGCCCTGGGAACTTTAGCCTTGGCGGTGACTGTGTTTCCCTCTCTCGGTTGGACTGTTGCCTTCTGACGGGACTTGGCTGCTGGGAAACCCAGGAGGTTCCCTTCGCTAACGGATTTGGCAAATTCACGGCGACTCCTAGCCTTGCCGGGGTCCGTAAGCCCCTGCCGGATGGTGCTGGCTTCTCTTTGCGTACCGGTCCAGTACCGCCGGGCCACCGCCCGTCCACGGTCCTTACGGTTAGCTCCAATAGGCCACTCCTGCAGACGGTCACCACCGTCTGCCAACCTTGCTCATCCGTCCGGGCCACACACCCGGACCAACTTCAGGCTTCTCTTCTGCCACTTCCCTCCTTCCACTTTCACTTCCAACACTAATTTGCCCTACTTTTCCCGCCTCCAGGACTGTGAACTCCTCAGTGGGCGGGGCCAACCGCCTGGCCCACCCCCTGGTGTGGACATCAGCCCCTGGAGGAAGGCAACAAGGTTTTTTGTCTGACTTTGGTGTGCCTGACCGGGAGTGTGGGGTGTGTAGGTGTTGTGCTGTGACGACCTGGCTTGTCCAGGGTGCCACATTCCCCCTTAGTAAAATGTAGACCGTCCGCGGGCTGCCCGTCCATCATCGGTTTTATTTTCACAAACTGGAAAGATAAACGGTAAAACAAGTTACAATTATAATAACATCTTCCCACATCGGGAGGTACTCTTACTTAAGCGTTGCAAAATGGTTACGGCTTCCGCTCTCTCCCACCCAAGTAACCTGGCCCTGATGCTGCCCCTAAGCAAACAGGCAGGACCCCTTGACCCCAGTCCAGCACAAGCTACCCGAGCGGGTTCTGTCCTTTTCAGGGGACCCACGTCCATGGGGAGCCCCTGAAACCCCCAGAGGATTGCCACCAGTTGCGGTAGTGGCGGGCCTGGGCCATCACTTCCCTCCAGGCCCATTCTCCAAATCAGCCTCTCCGGAGGCGGTTACGGTATAGCCTTAAAACATATTTTTATTTACATACCACAAGTTCGTGGTTGCCCTGCCAGTTCTCGGGCTTGTCCGTAGTAGTTCCTACATATTTGTTAAAGGAGTCCCAACGGGGACCAGTTGCCGGCAACGATCGGTTCAAATCAAGGCTTCAAATCAGGTGACTTCTCATCAATTATTTACTTATCATTCGAAGAAACATTAAACAGCACACTGGTGGTCCCAACGGGGGACACTTGCAACGGGACTCTGCTGCCATCACTCCGATTCTTCTTTGTCGGCCGGGGGAGGGGGCGCGGTGGACACTCGGGCCTCTTGGCTGCCCCTCAGCTTGGCGTCTAACGCGAACCACCCCCTCTCCCCGCAGTGCCGGGTATACTGAACTAGGTCTCCCGGCATCAAGTTACGGCCAGGGTGCTCCTCCGGCAGGTGGGCGTTGACATCCCGCCGGGCTACAAAGACTTCGGCCTCCAGGCCTGGCTCGTAGATGAAACCATAGCCCCGGCGGACATCAAACCGCCTCACCTGCCCTTCATACAGCGGGCCCCGGACTCAGAAGGTCGCTTGACGGAGGCTCTCTTTCTCCCGGATCGTACGGGTGAAGCGATGGCCGAGAGGACCACCGCAGTGCAGAGTAGGTTACAGTACACAAGACGAGGTGCGAACAAAAAGGGTGTATTTATTAACAGGCGGGGAAAGATGTGGAGAGGCAGGTTCAGGCACGGGGTATACAGTGGCAAAACGTGATTTAACAACACTTTTGTATTCTCTAGCTGGTCCTCTCAATAGCACGGTGCTCCAACTATTACAGGTTCAAGAAACACAAAAAACAGTCAGGTACAATGCTACTCTACACGTAACCTCTCTGGCCTCTGCTAAACCGGCCACACGGATGCCGTGTTCTACCTACTGAAGCCTACTTTAGCCCCTAGTATGTGCACAATATTCAACTCACAGTGATGCTGGGGACGTGGATCCAGTCCCGGGGGACCCCCAACAGCAGTCTCATCCGGAGGTGTGCACTTCTCCTGGGCCGGGTTAAGGAGATCAAAAACTTCTTCTTGCGTCCGATTACTCGCTGGTTCCCTGGGATATGTGAGTCTCTCTCTCGATTCAGAAGAAAAACTCCAATCCTCTGAGACACACCGGCTGTGTGTTCCTTCACACGCTTCTAAAATCAAAACAGAAACTCACTTCTCTTCTTACACTCGAGCTGTCCATTAGCACACTTTCTGCAGGGGGAGCAGAACATTCCATTACCCCTCAACACGGGGAGGTTTCTGTCTCTTAAAGTGGCAGCGTGTTTCTTATTGTCCATAGCAGTAGCACCCCCCAATATGCCTCCCCACTTAATGATGGTCGTCCTCGGCCATCACAGCTTCGAGCCCACTGTGTTTTGAAGGAAGGTTTAAACCTGTAGAGGAGACAACAATGGCAGTACAGCAGACCTAGTACATTGTTCAACATATTGGATTGGTGTAACCCCTGCAGTAGACCTCTGAGATCTTCTAAGATCTTGACTATCAGGTCCGGCTTGACTAGCTTCCGGAGGAACAGTTGCTGTGGGAGCTGCAGTGGAATCTTGGCTGGTCTCTTCTTCCCGTGGCGGTAGTGGCTCATCCATGGGATCTCCGTTTCCGGAAGGCTGAGGATCCCTCCTGCATCGGGGGCTGTCCACCAGTCATCATCGACTTCACACACAGATGACGTAAGTTCAGGGAGTGGGGCAGAGACTGCAGGAGATCTTGGTGTAGAAAGAGCTTCAGACCGGCATGGTCGCAACATATTTCTGTGTAGTACTCTAGGGCCGGACGCTCCATTCTCAATTTGCACCTTGTAGACCGGGCCGTCAGCATACACCCGTTCGATTACTCTGTAGGGTTGAACTTCCCATCTTTCACTCAGTTTACCCTTGGGGCATTTCTCTCTGACTAACACTCGATCTCCAGGTTGAAGCGGTATCTCTTGAATCGGTTTAGGGCTCATATGTTCTTTCTTCTGACGTATCGTCTGTAATCGTTGTCGATGTTCTTTCACCCACGAAGTGACAGTTCGTTCCATGAAATCCTCTGGCTGCTCCAAATTCAGCTCGATGATTTCTCGCCCAACTCATTCCAAACAGCAGTAGATATGGGGTGTAACCTGTAGTGGAGTGAACTCGGTTATTGTAGGCCCAGACTAGTTCTGCCAGGTAATCCGGCCAACATGCCTTCTTATCTTCCTCTAATGTTCTCAGCATTTGAAGTAGAGTTCGGTTGAAGTGTTCACATGCTCCATTGCCTTGGGGATGGTAAGGTGTAGTCCGAGATCACTCGATGTCATACATACGACATAATTCCTCCATCACCTTGCCTTGAAAACATGCACCTTGATCGGAGTGGATCCGCTTCGGGCATCCATACACCCGGATGAAGTTTTGGCAGATGGCCTGTGCCGCCGACTCAGCAGTCTGACCTCTAGTTGGGGTGACTACAGCGAACTTGGAGAAATGGTCGGTCATAACCAAACAGTATTGTAGTCCCCGAGTGGAGTGTCCCACGAGGAGATAATCAATCATCAACAGTTCTAGCGGTTCTTTGGTCTGTATGGTCTGAACGGGTGCCCTTTGTTCGGTGCTTTTAACGAGGTCGCATACTCGACATTGCCGGCAAACCTCTTCCACCACAGACTCCAACCTGGGGCAGTACACGTACTGCTGTAACTATTGGTAGGTCTTTGCAGGTCCAAAGTGAGCGCCAAACTCGTGAGCTTCCTTAGCTACCTCTTGAGCCATTTTTCCGGGGATGACCACCTGCCATCTTGCTTCTATATCTTTTGGCTGTTGTCTTTTATGATATAA
Organism: Anomaloglossus baeobatrachus; assembly: GCF_048569485.1. NCBI lineage: Eukaryota > Metazoa > Chordata > Amphibia > Anura > Aromobatidae > Anomaloglossus > Anomaloglossus baeobatrachus. Next base: position 300,525,805 of record NC_134354.1, read on the forward strand.
CGCTGATCCTCAAACTTCCAGTCTATCCCACTGGTGTAAGACACTCTTCATCTCGGCGTCCAGGTTAGCCCTTTCTTGTTTGTCTGGCTTCTGCTTCTTAGTTACCCAGTGTTTCATCTGTTGCAGCCCTTCATCTGCATCTTGAGCACGTCCCTATTCTTCATTGGTTCTCCCCAGGGACCGGGGCAGTGTGCAAGCCTGCCTACTCAACTGGGACGCAACCACCGAGGGCCCAAACTTGCTAAAGTCTGGCGTTTCCTCCTCCTCTAATCGTTCATCGAGATCCCCCACTGGGGTCTCCACCGTCACTCATGACAGCCCATCCGCATTTGCGTTTTCGGTAGCAGGGCGATAACAGATGGTAAAGTCAAACTTTGCAAGGCGAGCCACCCACAGTTGTTCCAAGGCTCCCAATTTGGTATTCTCAAGGTGGGCCAGAGGATTATTGTCTGTCCGGACCTGGATCTTGGTTCCTGTCAGGAAGCCAGCAAATTTCTCTGTCATGGCCCACACTAGGGCCAGGAGCTCTAGTCGAAAGGAGCTGTAATTGTGGGGGTTTCTTTCGCTGTCCCGCAGGGACCTACTGGCGTAGCCAATGACTCTCTCATGTCCATTTTGCATCTGAGACAATACGGCACCGAGTCCATGAAGGCTACCATCTGTGTATGGCGGAGGAGGGGACGCCGCGCTCTCCCACTGCTGCTCGGGTCCGGCTGCCGCGGCTGCTGCGGCCTGCTGCTGCTCGGTGGCTCGAGCGATGGGCCGGATCCCGGGGACTTTAGCGGCGCTCCTCGCCCGTGAGTGAAAGGGGGTTTTTGGGTGTGGGGATTGTTTATTGTCCGTGACGCCACCCACGGTTGTGGTGATTTGTTGGCACCACCGCTGCTCTGTATGGGGATCCCGGGAAGGATGGTATGGAGCAGCCAGTTGTTGTGTTGCCCCTCCGTGGGTAGGGGTTGGTGATCCCGGGGCCCAGTGATGAGGTGGGAGATGCAGGGCTTGGTGGGCGCAGGGACGCGGGGGCAGCGCTGTGCCTTGCGGCACTGTGGTACTCACTCAGCCCAATGAAGCACACAGAGTCTTTGTAAAACACTCGGCTGGATGGACGGGTACCCACAGACGGCTGCGGTTGTTGTTTCGCCCCTGACCCAGTTTGGTGGTGTAAGTCCTTTCTTCCCCTTCCGTGCACCCTTCTCCTGCACTCCGGTTTCCAGCTGGCTCCCCGATTCAGTACCGGGGGGGCCACTGCCCAGCCCCAGCTACCTGCGGTTCCACCAGCTGTCTCCCCGGCTCCCTGCAGACGGCCACTCACGTCTGCCGGACTCTCCGTACGAGGCCCTAGGCTCCAACCTAGGCCCCTGGCTATGTCTGCCTCTCTGCAGACCTTCTCCCTTCCTCTCCTAGGACTTGACTGGGCTTGTTTCGTGCCTCAGGGCAGCTCACTCCAGGGTGGGCGTCTCCATCTCCTGACTCCGCCCACCTGGTGTCAGTCTGAGCCCGAGGCAGAAAGCAGGTCACTTTGGGGATGTCTGCTGTGAACTGCTGGGGGTGGGGGTTTGTGTGTGTTGTTACCTGTGTCCCCTGGCTTGTCCAGGGCGACACATGTACAGCAGGAATGGTCGGTCAAAGTCCGCATAGGCCAGGATCGGGGCTGAAGTAAGGGCATTCTTCAAAGCCTGAAAAGCCTCATCTTGTCTCTGAGCCCAAGAGATGCCCTGGTTCTTCGACACTCCGGCGGTCCCCCTCAGCAGCTCGTTCAAAGGACCCGCCACCTTTGCGAAGTCTTTGATGAACCGGCGGTAATACCCGGCGAGTCCAAGAAATGCCTTGAGTTCCCTCACCGTTCGAGGGAATGGCCACTTCTGAATGGCCGCCACCTTTTCTGCGGAGGGTAGGACTCCATCTTGTGACACTGTGTGGCCCAGGTACTCGATCTCTCTCTTGAAGAGGTGGCATTTTTTGGGCTTCACCTTCAGGTTATGAGCCTGCAGTCTCCCGAGTACCTGTCCAAGCCGGTCAAGGTGATATTTGAACGTGGCCGAGAACACGATGATGTCATCCAGATAGATCAAGGTCGCTTCAAAATTTAGGTCTCCCAAGCACTTTTCCATCAGCCGTTGAAACGTGCCCGGAGCATTGGAGAGTCCGAAGAGCATCCGGTTAAACTTAAACAATCCCATCGGGAGGATGAACGTGGTCTTGGCTTTGTCTTTTTCCGCCACAGGTACTTGCCAGTACCCGCTTGCTAAATCCAAGGTGGAGAAGTACTTGGCCTTCCCCAAGGCCGTCAAGGATTCTTCGATTCGTGGTAATGGGTACGAGTTGCGAACGGTACAAGCGTTGAGTTTTCAGTAGTCTACACAGAACCGGATGGTTCCATCCTTTTTCTTGACGAGTACCACCGGGGCCGCCCAAGGGCTCTGGCTGCCCTGCACTATTCCTGAATCCAGCATCTGCTTCAGTAACGTCTTTACCTCTTGGTACATCTTGGGAGGGATCTGTCGGTACCATTCTCGAATCGGACGAGCTTCCCCGGTCGGTATCTCATGCATGATGGCTTCAGTGCAGCCGAAATCTTCAGCGTTGCGAGCGAATTCGGCCTGGTTCTCCCACAGCATAGCTTCTACTGCTTGCACACGCTCAGGGCCCAGCAAATTCACATCCACTTCCATCTGATCGAGGATGGCCTTTCCACTCCACTCTGGGGATTGCATCTTTTTGGCCCTCGCAGAGACTGCTAGGGTCCACCCCACACCTTCTATCGGCGATAAGGATATCTCTTTATGACTCATTACCTCGCCTTTATGTACGTACACCAGGGCCAGATCCGTCCCTCGAGGCAAGGTGGCCTCACCGGGGCCCACATTCAAGGCTCTGATAGGGATGCGTCCTTGTTGGACCACAGCTACCGTACGAGCTATCATAACTTCTTGGTCCACTCTTCCAGTTGCTACAGGCTGAACAATCACTTCTATCCCATCGAGATTGCGATAGGTTCCCACTGGGAGGTGTAATATACTTTCTCGGCCGGGAGGCAGGATTATAGGTTCCTTCCCAGGAGCCCTGATGACCCCTACTGTCTGATGAGATGGCACACTCTTCTGCGTCCCACAGACGCGGATCAGCCGTTGAAGTGCTTCCTGTGTAGGCTTATGTGTAGTAGCTTGCTTCCAGTATCCGGGTGGCTGACGAGAGGAAGCCTGCAGCCTCCAGTCCCCCATTGGTAGAGCCGAGGAATTATTGCGTGAGTATGATGGGCCAGGTTGGAAGGAGGGGGATGCAGCTGGGTAGGGATGTTCACCAGACAAGTCCCTCATTCTTTGCTCCATCTGGGTCAGCTTCTCCTGTACGTTGAGAACGGATTTCTATAAATCTTGCACCACCTGGACCAGTCCCACCTGGCAGTTTGGGTCCACTCTGGAATGGTGGTTTGGACGCGCACCACCCCAGATGCGTAACTTTCTTCTTTACTTCGGGCTACTGCTTCTGCTAGGATTTGACGAAAAGTAAGAGCCGGATTCGCTCGGACCCGTTCTGCCAGGGCTCGCCGCAAGGATACGCTATGCAATCTCAGAATAAACTGTTCCCGGAGTATCTGGTCGGTAGAGCCTATGCCGCCGAGTCCATCTGACTCCTTTCTCTGGACCTCCGCTAACACTTCTTGTAGTGCTGTTGCATACTGAGAGATCCCTTCTTCTTCCCACTGCAGCCTCGAAAAAAATTTGGCACGAAGATGTCCCGCGCTAGCAGTCTCGCCATAGATCTCTTCCAAGAATCCAACTAACTCTTTCAGGGTACTACGGGTGGGTTCTGGTAGTAGACAGACATTTCTACGTGCTTCTCCCTCTAGGGCAGTCAAAGCGATGTCCACCTCAAGCTCTGGGCTGATGTTATACACTTTCAGGGTGCTCTGCAGACGGGACACACAGTCGCACAGTGCCATGTTATTGCCATCGAATTTTGGTAGCACACTAAATATGGTGCCCATTGGAAGTGTCCTTGCAGGGGTTCCACCATTGCCCACAGCACCCCCATTAATATTAGCGTTCCCGCCGTTGCTGTCTGCTGCCTCCATCTTGGTGACCGTACCCTGCTCGCAGCGCCACTTGAAGCGATGGCCGAGAGGACCACCGCAGTGCAGAGTAGGTTACAGTACACAAGACAAGGTGCGAACAAAAAGGGTGTATTTATTAACAGGCGGGGAAACATGTGGAGAGGCAGGTTCAGGCACGGGGTATACAGTGGCAAAACGTGATTTAACAACACTTTTGTATTCTCTAGCTGGTCCGCTCAATAGCACGGTGCTCCAACTATTACAGGTTCAAGAAACACAAAAAACAGTCAGGTACAATGCTACTCTACACGTAACCTCTCTGGCCTCTGCTAAACGGGCCACACGGATGCTGTGTTCTACCTACTGAAGCCTACTTTAGCCCCTAGTATGTGCACAATATTCAACTCACAGTGATGCTGGGGACGTGGATCCAGTCCCGGGGGACCCCCAACAGCAGTCTCATCCGGAGGTGTGCACTTCTCCTGGGCCGGGTTAAGGAGATCAAAAACTTCTTCTTGCGTCCGATTACTCGCTGGTTCCCTGGGATATGTGAGTCTCTCTCTCGATTCAGAAGAAAAACTCCAATCCTCTGAGACACACCGGCTGTGTGTTCCTTCACACGCTTCTAAAATCAAAACAGAAACTCACTTCTCTTCTTACACTCGAGCTGTCCATTAGCACACTTTCTGCAGGGGGAGCAGAACATTCCATTACCCCTCAACACGGGGAGGTTTCTGTCTCTTAAAGTGGCAGCGTGTTTCTTATTGTCCATAGCAGTAGCACCCCCCAATACGGGCCACCAACTCCGCCTTCTTCCTCTCTCTCTCAGCAATCTATGGGCCCAGCGGTGTCGGTTCCCTGTCCCAATACGGAGCTGCTGCGAGCTTCGGCACACGGGTCAGGCCCCGCGAGACCTTCTGGACACTGCCCACCACTGGTGATCTGGGTGGAAGGTCCCGCGGTGACTTGGCCTGGGGTGTTGCCTTGCAGCGGCAACCCGGCGTAACCTCAGCCGAGGTTTGGGGGATGGGCACAGGGGTCCTCTTCCGCCGGGCCTCCTGCACGGAGCGGCTTGTCGGCTCCGGCTCGGAGGAGTTTCTGGGGATGCCTCCGGCTCAGGCTTCTCCACCTTCCAGGGTAGCGACTCTGGTCGGTCACGGGCTCCGGCTACAGGCCGATCCGCCTGGGCGGACATGCGGGGTACCGCTACCGTTTGCGGGGGTAGCGGGCCTAGTGGCGGGGCCGCGGCGGCCGGTATGGGTAGCGGGGGAGGTAGCAGGGCGAGTGGGCGTGGACCGAGTCCCTCGGCCGCGATGACTGACCCACTAGGGGCACAGGGGCGTGGGTCACTCACCCTCCCTTCCGAAGCTCCCTCTTCCTCGCGTCTCCGCACGGTCGCTACAACCTCCGCCATGTCGGCCTCCCACTCCTCCAGTAGGAGCTGCATCTTGACCTGCAGCCGTTGTTGGGGCTGCGCGGTCCGGATCTCCACCCACGCTGCGGTTCCAGGCGCGGGGGCTACGGTGCTGCGGGACGGCATAAACATGGCTCTGGCGGCCTCTTCCAGGAACCAGCAACAAGATGGCCGCAGGGTCCTGGCGTCCCTGCTTTTATAGCCGCGGGCTACATGCGGCCAGATGCCATCAGTCCCCCTTAGTCTCTTTCCGGCTCCTCCTCTACAGGGGCGGGGCTTCGGCCTTCGCGCCTCCACTACTCGAGGAGACCCTCGAGCAGGAATTTTTCGCACCCAAGATGGCGGCTTCTCCAATTTTTCGGCCGGACACCTCCGGCGGTAACAAGGCGCACCTCTACCAGATGGCAGAGCGGTAAGATCCTGTTTGTGACGCCAAGTTGTCGCGGGCGGAAGAGGGGACGCTGCGCTCTCCCACTGCTCGGGTCTGGCCGCTGTTGCTGCTGCTGCTCGGTGGTGGCTCGAGCGCTGGGCCGGATCCCGGGGACTCGAGCGGCGCTCCTCGCCCGTGAGTGAAAAGGGTGGGGATTGGATTGTGGGGATTTGGTTATTGTCCGTGACGCCACCCACGGTTGTGGTGATATTGGTGACACCACCGCTGCTCTGGACGGGGATCCCGGGAGCGATGACTGGGAGCAGCCTGGATGTTAGTTCTCCCCTTCATGGGTAGGGGGTTGGTTGTCCCGGGGCCCGGTGATGGGGTAGGAATGGATGGCAGGCGGGTTACGGGGCCTGGCGAGGTGCAGGGTCGCGGGGGCAGCGCTGTGCCGCACGGCACGGTGGTACTCACTAAACCAATGATGAGGACACAGTTCTCGGTAAAACACACGGCTGGATGGACGGGTCCCACAGACGGCTGCGGTGTTTCTCCTCCCAGCAGGTTGATGGTGACTGCCTTTCCCTGCACCTGTGTAACGTGTACGGTTCCAATGGGTTCCCACCGGTAACCCGCTCCCCAGCTTGGATGGGTGCTGAAGGAGCCCCTTTTGCCCGCAGGCTCTGGCCCTGGGAACTTTAGCCTTGGCGGTGACTGTGTTTCCCTCTCTCGGTTGGACTGTTGCCTTCTGACGGGACTTGGCTGCTGGGAAACCCAGGAGGTTCCCTTCGCTAACGGATTTGGCAAATTCACGGCGACTCCTAGCCTTGCCGGGGTCCGTAAGCCCCTGCCGGATGGTGCTGGCTTCTCTTTGCGTACCGGTCCGGTACCGCCGGGCCACCGCCCGTCCACGGTCCTTACGGTTAGCTCCAATAGGCCACTCCTGCAGACGGTTACCACCGTCTGCCAACCTTGCTGATCCGCCCAGGCCACACACCCGGACCAACTTCAGGCTTCTCTTCTGCCACTTCCCTCCTTCCACTTTCACTTCCAACACTAATCTGCCCTACTTTTCCCGCCTCCAGGACTGTGAACTCCTCGGTGGGTGGGGCCAACTGCCTGGCCCACCCCCTGGTGTGGACATCAGCCCCTGGAGGAAGGCAACAAGGGTTTTTGTCTGACTTTGGTGTGCCTGACCGGGAGTGTGGGGTGTGTAGGTGTTGTGCTGTGACGACCTGGCTTGTCCAGGGCGCCACAATAAGACTTCATTTCAGTTGGAGGTGGATGACTTTCCCCTATGTGTGTTGGTGGGTGATGAGGACGAGGCCGAGTCCCAGGAGGTTAACATTCCGGAGTTGCCGTTTCAGAAGGGAACTTTGGGACTGTTCAAAAGAGGGACCTGACACTAAAGGGGGCATTTGAAAATGTGACTGTTATAAACGGGGTTGTTCAAGAGCCGGGGGCTGCTACCAGATTCCCCCACTTTGCAGTAAATGGGGAATTACTATATCGGGTTACCCAGTTGAGAGGTGAGATAATTGAGCAAATATTGGTACCTTATAGATGCTGGGTGTTAGACATGGCCCATTCTCATGTTCTGGGTGGTCACCTGGGGGTAGATAAAACCCAGGAGCAGATTCTTCAGAGGTTCTACTGGCCGGGGTGTCATCGAGAGATCCTTAATTATTGTAGATCCTGTCCCACCTGCCAGCCAACTGCCCCAGATTTACATTTTCGAAGTCCCCTTGTGCCATTACCTATAATAGAGGTCTCGTTTGACTGTATTGCCATAGAACTTGTGGCCCCCCTGGTAAAATTCGTTAGATGGCACCAGTATATCTTATATCTTAGTGGTTCTGGACTATGCGACTCGATACCCTGAGGCGGTACCATTGAGAAATTGTTCCTCTAAGAATATAGCCAAGGAGTTGGTCCATATCTTCTCACGAACCGGACTGCCAAAGGAGATCCTGACAGACCAAGGGACCCCCTTTATGTCGAAAGTCATGAGGGAACTGTGTAAGGTGCTGCGGATTACACAACTGAAGACTTCAGTCTATCACCCGCAGACAGACGGCCTTGTGGAGAGATTCAATAAGACCTTAAAGTCCATGCTCAAGAAGGTCGTGGAGAAGGATGGCCGAGATTGGGATTGCCTGCTTCCATACTTGCTCTTTTTTATCAGGGAAGTTCCACAAGCCTCTACCGGGTTCTCTCCCTTTGAACTCTTATATGGTCGACATCCTCAGGGTTTGCTTGACCTAGCCAAAGAAACCTGGGAAGCAGAGGTTACCCCCCATAGGAGTGTCATTGAGCATGTGGCCCAGATGCAGGAGAGGATGGCTGAGGTGATACCCATCGTGAAAGAGAGTCTTCTCCGGGCTCAAGAGGCACACGCGAGAGTATATAATCGCTCTGCCAGGGTGAGACAGTTCAACTCTGGTGATCGTGTGTTAGTGTTGATCCCTACTGTGGAAAGTAAATTTCTGGCCAAGTGGCAGGGACCCTATTGTCACGCTCCCCGGGTCCCCTGCCACGCTCTCCGGCTCCCCTGCCTCGCTCCCCGGCTCCCCTGCCTCGCTCCCCGGCTCCTCTGCCAGGCGTCCCCCGCTCCACAGCCTCCAGGCCCCATCACCTGCGGTCCCCAGGCGGCCCGGTACCCGCTCACGGCGCCCGTCGGCAGCTCTGCTCCAGCCCAGCTCTCCTGCCTCCTGTTCACCGCTCCCTGCTCTAGCTTCTGGCACCCGGGCCTCGCGCATGCGCATTAGGGCGCGCGTGCGGTCATTGACCCTCTCTTAAAGGGCCAGTGTCCTCCAACAGGATATTGAAGAATCAGGTACAGGGTATATAGGGGGATCCTTTCCAAGTGGGCGGGGCCTGTTCTTCGTGTTTTGCTAAGCTAGGAGTCAGGTCTCCTTGTGTTTTTGTGGTATACTTACCTATCTCTCTCCTAGAGCCGCTCCTGCCTCGCCAACCGGTTCTGACGATACCCGAACCCCGAACGGTGACGGTCTGCCATCCCGTCAAGTTCATACCATCTCCGATCCCTCTGGTGACCCGTATTCTCGCTCCGTTGGTTCCGGACTCTGCCTGACGTCATCTCGGCCTCCGAACCTGAGCTCCGTCACCCGGACTACCTTCAGTGACTCCGTGGTCCCAGGGACTTCTACACTCCTCTGAACGGACTGTCCTGCTACCTGTAGTACTCCGGCTACCGGGCACCTTGCCCTCGGTGAGGTGTTCAGCCCAGTGGATCCACCTCCTGGGCCTGCCTGTCCACCTGGCCCTAACAGTAAGAACAGGCCATGGATCCCGCCGAAGCACTAGCGGCCCAGCTGGGCACCCTGCAGCAGGAACTCGTACGACAGCGCGAGACCCAGTCCCGCATGCTGGCCTTCATGTCCTCTGTGGATACCCGCCTGAACACGCTGCAAGCATCTGCCACGTCCCTGGCATCTCAGGTTACTACTGCACAGTCCACGGCCACGGTTCCCGTGGCGGCTACCTCGGAAGCTTCTAAACTCCGCCTGGCCTCTCCACCCCGATATGCCGGAGATCCCAAGACCTGCAGAGGATTCTTAAACCAGTGCTCCCTCCATTTCAAGCTGCTTCCGCACTTGTTTGCCTCCCACCAAGCCAAGGTGGCGTTTGTGATGTCCCATCTAGAGGGTGAGGCACTGGCCTGGATGAACCCCTTGTGGGAAAAGGAGGACCCTGTGACCACTAACATCCAGGACTTCCTGCAGGCATTTAGAAACACCTTTGACGAACCCGGACGTGCCGCTGCATCCGCCTCATCACTCCTCAGGCTACGTCAGGGGACCATGACGGTGGGGCAGTATGCCATCCGCTTCCGCACTTTGGCCTCAGAATTGGGGTGGAACAATGAAGCCCTCACCACCGCCTTCTGGGAAGGACTCTCCATCCGTATTAAGGACGAGCTGGCAGGCCGCGATGTTCCTTCCACCCTGGATGCCCTGATCGCACTAGCCACCCGCGTGGACCTTAGATTCCAGGAACGATCCAAAGAGGTGTCCCGTGAGAGACGTCCGATACGGCATTCCTCTCCTCCGCAGAAGCCCGCCGTACTACAGTCAGCGTCGTCTGGTGTCTCTGTCCACGAGCCCATGCAGATTGACCGTTTGCGGCAGTCCGAACAACGCCGAGCAGAACGGCTCGCCAAGGGCCTCTGCTTCTACTGCGGAGAGGGCACACACCTTCTACGCTCCTGTCCAGAGAGGCCGGGAAACTCCAAAGCCTAGGGTTGGTAGGAGAGGCCACCCTAGGTGCTGGGACTCTCTCAGACCCGGTTACGTGGACTGTTCAAGTGACAACGGGAGAGACACGGTTCACGGCCGAGGCGTACCTCGATTCCGGGACAGCAGGCAATTTCATCCAGCAGGCCACGGTGGACAAGTACCAGGTGCCTGTTACTCCACTCGACAAACCCCTCGTGATTGCCTCTGTAGATGGGAGACCCCTCTCTGACACCATCTCGTGGATCACCAAGCCGGTGGAACTACGTATCGGTGCCCTGCACACCGAGAACATCGCTCTCTACGTCCTCCCACACATGTCTCATCAAATCCTGCTGGGACTCCCCTGGTTACGGACACACGAACCGTCAGTCAGCTGGTGTACTGGGGAAATCACCCGATGGGGCTCCTCTTGCCACGAGAACTGTCTGAAGACTATACAGCCCATCCGACGACCTCCGGTTCCGGAGTCCCTACCGGGACTGCCCTCGGCCTATTGGTCCTTCGCGGACGTCTTTGATAAAAAGGAGTCAGAGGTACTTCCGCCACATCGTCCTTATGACTGTGCCATCGACCTACTCCCGGGAACTACACCACCTCGAGGACGGATATATCCGCTGTCTCCTGCTGAAACAAGGGCCATGTCTGCCTACATCACGGAGAACCTGGCAAGGGGATTCATTCGGAGATCCTCCTCTCCTGCGGGAGCAGGCTTCTTCTTCGTTAAGAAGAAAGAGGGCGACCTACGCCCATGCATTGACTACCGGGGATTGAACCAAATCACCGTGAAAAATAAATACCCCCTGCCGCTCATCCCCGAATTGTTTGATCGGCTTAGAGGAGCTCGTGTGTTTACCAAGTTGGATCTTCGGGGTGCCTACAACCTGGTCCGCATCCGCTTTGGGGACGAATGGAAGACCGCATTCAATACTCGCGATGGGCACTATGAATACTGTGTGATGCCCTTCGGCCTGTGTAACGCACCAGCAGTCTTTCAGGAATTGGTGAACGACGTGTTCCGGGACCTTCTCTACGTCTGTCTGGTGGTGTATCTGGATGACATCCTGGTCTTCTCTCCGGACCTCCAGACCCACAGAGAGAACGTGCAGCTGGTACTACAAAGACTGAGAGAGAATCATCTGTACGCCAAGTACGAGAAGTGTGTCTTCGAGCAGTCTTCTCTTCCCTACCTGGGTTACGTAATCACCGATACTGGTCTGCAGATGGACCCGCAGAAGGTCTCTACAATTGTCAACTAGCCCCCTCCTTCCGGACTGAAGGCAATCCAACGCTTTCTGGGATTCGCAAACTATTACCGTCAGTTCATCCCTCACTTCTCTGCTCTGACTGCACCTCTCTCCGCCTTGACCAAGAAGGGGGCTAATCCAAAGGACTGGTCACCTGCGGCCGATGCCGCGTTTGGCTCCCTGAAACAGGCATTTGCTTCTTCCCCTGTGCTCCACCGTCCTGAGTTAAACCGACAGTTCACCTTGGAGGTGGATGCCTCCTCCTCGGGAGCCGGAGCAGTGCTCATGCAGAAGTCCTCCTCCGGGAAGATGGTTACTTGCGGTTTCTACTCCAAGGGCTTCTCAGCGCCTGAACGCAACTACACCATCGGTGACCGAGAGCTATTGGCAGTCAAACTGGCTCTGGAGGAATGGCGCTACCTTCTGGAGGGAGCAGTGTACCCCGTGATCATTTACACGGACCACAAGAACCTGGAATACCTGCGGTCCGCTCAGCGACTGAACCCACGGCAAGCCAGGTGGTCCTTGTTCTTTGCCAGGTTCGATTTTCAGCTCCATTTTCGACCCGCGGACAAGAATGTATGAGCAGATGCCTTGTCCAGGTCACTCATGCCCCTGGAACAGGAGGAGGAGGAGACATCCCAGCCCATCATCTGTCCAAGTAAAATCATTCCGGTGGCCCCTGTCACCCTGGCCCAGATACCGCCCGGGAAGACCTATGTCTCTGAGACTGACAGGCAAAAAGTGTTGCACTGGGGCCATGCCTCAAAAATAGCCGGCCATGCTGGTCAGAAGAAAACATGGAGTACAATTGTACGTCACTACTGGTGGCCATCCCTTCGCACGGACGTCGCTTCTTTTGTCTCAGCCTGCTCCTCTTGTGCCAGGAACAAGACGCCCAAACACCTGCCATATGGTCGTCTTCTGCCTCTGCCTATACCCTCAGTTCCGTGGCAACACATTGCAATGGATTTTATTACGGACTTGCCCCTGTCCTCCGGACACACAGTCATATGGGTCGTGGTGGATCGGTTCTCCAAAATGGCTCGTTTCGTCCCTATGGCTGGACTGCCCTCTGCCCAGGAACAACGCTGACGCCTACATACAGCACATCTTCCGGTTGCATGGCTTTCCATCTCACATTGTGTCCGACAGAGGAACTCAGTTTACCTCCCGCTTCTGGAGGGCCCTCTGCAAACATCTGGGAGTGACTCTGGACTTTTCTTCAGCCTACCATCCTCAGTCGAATGGCCAAGTGGAACGAGTCAATCAGATCTTGACCTCCTTCTTACGTCACTACGTTAACGCCCATCACGACGACTGGTCCACGCTTCTTCCTTGGGCTGAATTCTCCCATAACCACCACGTCAGTGAGTCCTCCTCCAGCTCTCCCTTCCACGTCATTTACGGACTTCAGACTTCCGTCCCTTTACCTGTATCCTCTTCCTCGGATGTCCCTGCTACTGATGCTGTAGTCCGTGACTTTACGACAATTTGGGACTCTGTCAAGACGTCCCTTGGACGCGCTTCCCTGCGGATGAAGAGACACGCAGACAAGAGGCGTCTGGATCCTCCGTGTTTCTCTCCAGGAGATCTGGTCTGGCTTGCTTCCAAGTACGTCCGATTGAAGCTACCATCATACAAGCTGGGTCCTCGCTACATCGGGCCGTTTAAAGTCCTCAGCAAAATAAATGAGGTCTCCTACAAGCTGCAGCTCCCGGCCACGATGAGAATACCCAACTCCTTCCATGTCTCCCTGCTCAAGCCGGTTGTCCTTGGTCCCTTCTCCGCTGCTGCCAGTTCTGCTCCTCCTCCTATTGCTGATGATGACATCTATGCGGTAAGGGATATCGTGGCCATGAAAACCGTACGGGGCCGACAGTTCTTCCTGGTGGACTGGGCAGGGTATGGTCCTGAGGATAGGTCCTGGGAACCCCGGGAGAATGTGGGTACTCCCCTGATACGTGCCTTCCTGTCCCGGTTGCGGGGAGGGGGGCGTGGGGGAGGGGGTACTGTCACGCTCCCCGGGTCCCCTGCCACGCTCTCCGGCTCCCCTGCCTCGCTCCCCGGCTCCCCTGCCTCGCTCCCCGACTCCTCTGCCAGGCGTCCCCCGCTCCACAGCCTCCAGGCCCCATCACCTGCGGTCCCCAGGCGGCCCGGTCCCCGCTCCCGGCGCCCGTCGGCAGCTCTGCTCCAGCCTGGCTCTCCTGCCTCCTGTTCACCGCTCCCTGCTCTGGCTTCTGGCACCCGGGCCTCGCGCATGCGCATTAGGGCGCGCGTGCGGTCATTGACCCTCTCTTAAAGGGCCAGTGTCCTCCAACAGGATATTGAAGAATCAGGTACAGGGTATATAGGGGGATCCTTTCCAAGTGGGCGGGGCCTGTTCTTCGTGTTTTGCTAAGCTAGGAGTCAGGTCTCCTTGTGTTTTTGTGGTATACTTACCTATCTCTCTCCTAGAGCCGCTCCTGCCTCGCCAACCGGTTCTGACGATACCCGAACCCCGAACGGTGACGGTCTGCCATCCCGTCAAGTTCATACCATCTCTGATCCCTCTGGTGACCCGTATTCTCGCTCCGTTGGTTCCGGACTCTGCCTGACGTCATCTCAGCCTCCGAACCTGAGCTCCGTCACCCGGACTACCTTCAGTGACTCCGTGGTCCCAGGGACTTCTACACTCCTCTGAACGGACTGTCCTGCTACCTGTAGTGCTCCGGCTACCGGGCACCTTGCCCTCGGTGAGGAGTTCAGCCCAGTGGATCCACCTCCTGGGCCTGCCTGTCCACCTGGCCCTAACAGTAAGAACAGGCCATGGATCCCGCCGAAGCACTAGCGGCCCAGCTGGGCACCCTGCAGCAGGAACTCGTACGACAGCGCGAGACCCAGTCCCGCATGCTGGCCTTCATGTCCTCTGTGGATACCCGCCTGAACACGCTGCAAGCATCTGCCACGTCCCTGGCATCTCAGGTTACTACTGCACAGTCCACGGCCACGGTTCCCGTGGCGGCTACCTCGGAAGCTTCTAAACTCCGCCTGGCCTCTCCACCCCGATATGCCGGAGATCCCAAGACCTGCAGAGGATTCTTAAACCAGTGCTCCCTCCATTTCAAGCTGCTTCCGCACTTGTTTGCCTCCCACCAAGCCAAGGTGGCGTTTGTGATGTCCCATCTAGAGGGTGAGGCACTGGCCTGGATGAACCCCTTGTGGGAAAAGGAGGACCCTGTGACCACTAACATCCAGGACTTCCTGCAAGCATTTAGAAACACCTTTGATGAACCCGGACGTGCCGCTGCATCCGCCTCATCACTCCTCAGGCAACGTCAGGGGACCATGACGGTGGGGCAGTATGCCATCCGCTTCCGCACTTTGGCCTCAGAATTGGGGTGGAACAATGAAGCCCTCACCGCCGCCTTCTGGGAAGGACTCTCCATCCGTATTAAGGACGAGCTGGCAGGCCGCGATGTTCCTTCCACCCTGGATGCCCTGATCGCACTAGCCACCCGCGTGGACCTCAGAATCCAGGAACGATCCAAAGAGGTGTCCCGTGAGAGACGTCCGATACGGCATTCCTCTCCTCCGCAGAAGCCCGCCGTACTACAGTCAGCGTCGTCTGGTGTCTCTGTCCACGAGCCCATGCAGATTGACCGTTTGCGGCAGTCCGAACAACGCCGAGCAGAACGGCTCGCCAAGGGCCTCTGCTTCTACTGCGGAGAGGGCACACACCTTCTACGCTCCTGTCCAGAGAGGCCGGGAAACTCCAAAGCCTAGGGTTGGTAGGAGAGGCCACCCTAGGTGCTGGGACTCTCTCAGACCCGGTTACGTGGACTGTTCAAGTGACAACGGGAGAGACACGGTTCACGGCCGAGGCGTACCTCGATTCCGGGACAGCAGGCAATTTCATCCAGCAGGCCACGGTGGACAAGTACCAGGTGCCTGTTACTCCACTCGACAAACCCCTCGTGATTGCCTCTGTAGATGGGAGACCCCTCTCTGACACCATCTCGTGGATCACCAAGCCGGTGGAACTACGTATCGGTGCCCTGCACACCGAGAACATCGCTCTCTACGTCCTCCCACACATGTCTCATCAAATCCTGCTGGGACTCCCCTGGTTACGGACACACGAACCGTCAGTCAGCTGGTGTACTGGGGAAATCACCCGATGGGGCTCCTCTTGCCACGAGAACTGTCTGAAGACTATACAGCCCATCCGACGACCTCCGGTTCCGGAGTCCCTACCGGGACTGCCCTCGGCCTATTGGTCCTTCGCGGACGTCTTTGATAAAAAGGAGTCAGAGGTACTTCCGCCACATCGTCCTTATGACTGTGCCATCGACCTACTCCCGGGAACTACACCACCTCGAGGACGGATATATCCGCTGTCTCCTGCTGAAACAAGGGCCATGTCTGCCTACATCACGGAGAACCTGGCAAGGGGATTCATTCGGAGATCCTCCTCTCCTGCGGGAGCAGGCTTCTTCTTCGTTAAGAAGAAAGAGGGCGACCTACGCCCATGCATTGACTACCGGGGATTGAACCAAATCACCGTGAAAAATAAATACCCCCTGCCGCTCATCCCCGAATTGTTTGATCGGCTTAGAGGAGCTCGTGTGTTTACCAAGTTGGATCTTCGGGGTGCCTACAACCTGGTCCGCATCCGCTTTGGGGACGAATGGAAGACCGCATTCAATACTCGCGATGGGCACTATGAATACTGTGTGATGCCCTTCGGCCTGTGTAACGCACCAGCAGTCTTTCAGGAATTGGTGAACGACGTGTTCCGGGACCTTTTCTACGTCTGTGTGGTGGTGTATCTGGATGACATCCTGGTCTTCTCTCCGGACCTCCAGACCCACAGAGAGAACGTGCAGCTGGTACTACAAAGACTGAGAGAGAATCATCTGTACGCCAAGTACGAGAAGTGTGTCTTCGAGCAGTCTTCTCTTCCCTTCCTGGGTTACGTAATCTCCGATACCGGTCTGCAGATGGACCCGCAGAAGGTCTCTTCCATTCTCAACTGGCCCCCTCCTTCTGGACTGAAGGCAATCCAACGCTTTCTGGGATTCGCAAACTATTACCGTCAGTTCATCCCTCACTTCTCTGCTCTGACTGCACCTCTCTCCGCCTTGACCAAGAAGGGGGCTAATCCAAAGGACTGGTCACCTGCGGCCGATGCCGCGTTTGGCTCCCTGAAACAGGCATTTGCTTCTTCCCCTGTGCTCCACCGTCCTGAGTTAAACCGACAGTTCACCTTGGAGGTGGATGCCTCCTCCTCGGGAGCCGGAGCAGTGCTCATGCAGAAGTCCTCCTCCGGGAAGATGGTTACTTGCGGTTTCTACTCCAAGGGCTTCTCAGCGCCTGAACGCAACTACACCATCGGTGACCGAGAGCTATTGGCAGTCAAACTGGCTCTGGAGGAATGGCGCTACCTTCTGGAGGGAGCAGTGTACCCCGTGATCATTTACACGGACCACAAGAACCTGGAATACCTGCGGTCCGCTCAGCGACTGAACCCACGGCAAGCCAGGTGGTCCTTGTTCTTTGCCAGGTTCGATTTTCAGCTCCATTTTCGACCCGCGGACAAGAATGTATGAGCAGATGCCTTGTCCAGGTCACTCATGCCCCTGGAACAGGAGGAGGAGACATCCCAGCCCATCATCTGTCCAAGTAAAATCATTCCGGTGGCCCCTGTCACCCTGGCCCAGATACCACCCGGGAAGACCTATGTCTCTGAGACTGACAGGCAAAAAGCGTTGCACTGGGGCCATGCCTCAAAAATAGCCGGCCATGCTGGTCAGAAGAAAACATGGAGTACAATTGTACGTCACTACTGGTGGCCATCCCTTCGCACGGACGTCGCTTCTTTTGTCTCAGCCTGCTCCTCTTGTGCCAGGAACAAGACGCCCAAACACCTGCCATATGGTCGTCTTCTGCCTCTGCCTATACCCTCAGTTCCGTGGCAACACATTGCAATGGATTTTATTACGGACTTGCCCCTGTCTTCCGGACACACAGTCATATGAGTCGTGGTGGATCGGTTCTCCGAAATGGCTCATTTCGTCCCTATGGCTGGACTGCCCTCTGCCCAGGAACTCGCTGACGCCTACATACAGCACATCTTCCGGTTGCATGGCGTTCCATCTCACATTGTGTCCGACAGAGGAACTCAGTTTACCTCCCGCTTCTGGAGAGCCCTCTGCAAACATCTGGGAGTGACTCTGGACTTTTCTTCAGCCTACCATCTTTAGTCGAATGGCTAAGTGGAACGAGTCAATCAGATCTTGACCTCCTTCTTACGTCACTACGTTAACGCCCATCACGACGACTGGTCCACGCTTCTTCCTTGGGCTGAATTCTCCCATAACCACCACGTCAGTGAGTCCTCCTCCAGCTCTCCCTTCCACGTCATTTACGGACTTCAGCCTTCCGTCCCTTTACCTGTATCCTCTTCCTCGGATGTCCCTGCTACTGCTGCTGTAGTCCGTGACTTTAAGACAATTTGGGACTCTGTCAAGACACTTCTCCCTCCCTCTCTAACACATATGAAGTGGTCGAGAAACTGGGAGAGGTGAATTATAAGATCCACCAACCGGGTAGACGGAAGCCCTACCAGGTGTACCATATTAATCTAATCAAGCCATGGCGAGATAGGGAAGCGGTGGAAGCTCCGTGTCTAGCTGCCAAGGTGGAAGCTGATATCGAAGATGTCACAGTGGCAGAGACGCTGTCAAGGGCCCAAAAGCAGCAGTGTCGGGAGTTGCTTTATCAAAATCAAGATCTCTTTTCAGAATTGCTGGGGTATACACAGGTTGTGGAACATGAAGTTCTGACGGAACCGCATTTGAGAGTACATCTGAAGCCGTACCAGATCCCCGAAGCCCGCCGAGAAGTGATCTCAAAGGAGGTGAAGAGGATGCTAAGCCTCGGCGTGATTGAGGAATCCAGAAGTGGCTGGTCTAGTCCTATCGTCCTTGTGCCAAAGCCGGATGGAGAATGGCAATTTTGCAATGAATACCGCAAGTTAAATGAAGTCTCACAATTGACTCTTATCTAATGCCTCGAGTCGATGAGCTCATTGAGAGGCTTGGGCCAGCCAGGTATATTACCACCCTTGACCTGACAAAAGGGTAGTGGCAAATACCCATTTCTCAAGCGGCCAAGGAAAAGACGGCTTTCTCTACACCTGATGGATGTTTCCAGTACACCAGGATGCTGTTTGGGTTGCAGGGAGCCCCCAGCCACCTTCCAGAGGGCCATGGATCGGATCCTAGCTTCTCATAAGAAGTACGCTGCAGCCTCTCTGGATGATATTGTGATCTTCACCTCGGATTGGGGGAGTCATCTGCAGAGGGTCCAGGCGGTGCTGGATGCATTAAGGAAGGCGGGGTTTACCATAAACCCGAAAAAGTGTGCCATAGGGAAGGAAGAGGCCAGGTACCTGGGCTATGTTGTCTGTAGGGGCCTAATCAAGCCACAAGTGAATAAAGTGGAGGCGATTCAGAATTTTCCACGACCACTCTCTAAAAAGCAGGTTAGGGAATTTCTGGAAATCGTCGGATACTACTGCTGGTTTGTACCGAAGTTTGCTGTGAGGGCCGCTCTGCTGACTGATCTCCTTAGAGCTGTGAAGCCTTCGGTGGCCGAGTGGACCTCTGAGGCAGAGGTGGCGTTCCAGGACTTGAAGTCTGCTCTGTGTAGGCATGCCAGTCCTGGTGGCACCTGACTTTACAAAGGAGTTTGTGCTTCAGACTGATGCTTCGGAGGTCGGGTTGGGAGCTGTGTTGTCGCAGGAAATAAATGGCGAGGAACATCCAGTGCTTTAAATGAGTAGGAAACTCTCATCCTGTGAGAAAAATTTTGCCATCGTGGAAAAGGAATGCCTGGCCATTAGGTGGGCAGTGGACACTCTGAAATATTACCTGCTAGGCCACAAATTCAGGCTAGTGTCTGATCATGCGCCACTGACATGGTTGAGAAGTAGACAGGGAAAGAATGCCAAGGTGACCAGGTGGTTTCTAGCCCTCCAAGACTTTGCCTTCCATGTAGAGCACAGGCCTGGGAAGTTACATAGGTCTTTGAGTAGGCTATTACATCATCCAAATACAATAGCACGGTTTCAAATTTATAATGTCCCAAGCAACACTCCATCAATCTTTGAAATGTTCCTGGTGTGTTGCAGAGCCCAAAAGGCATACAGTTGAACTCGCAGAGGCCCATTGGTGTCGTGAATGCAGTCTTCTCCTTGTCTGCCTCTGCCACGGGAACCTGCCAATACCCTAAGGTGGAGAAATAATTAGCTGATTTTAAGGCTGCTAATGACTCATCTATTCTGGGTAGTGGATAAGCATCTTTATGTGTAATGTGGTTAATCTGCCGGTAATCAACACACATTCTCATTGTGCCATCTTTTTTCTTTATGAGCACCAGTGGAGCTGCCCAGGGGCTACAACTATCTCTGATCACCCCAACCTCCTTCATTTCCCATAACATTTCTTTGGCACGCTGATATTGAGCCGGGGGTACAGGGCGGTATCTTTCTTTAATGGGATGATGGTCACCAGTGGGGATTTGATGTTGAACCCCTTTTACCTACCCGAAGTCTAGAGGGTGTTTGCTAAAGACCCGCTCGTATTCTTGTACCACCCGGTAAACCCCATGCTTTTGGTGAGAAGTAGTGGAGTCAGTGCCCATATGCAATTTCTGACACCAGTCCTCCAGCTGTCCCTTGGAGCCGTTTTCTTCCGCCTGGTCAGACGGGATCAAGGATTCCACTGTCCTGATGGCATTATTACTGACAGTGTACAGCTTAGCTACAGTGGCATAACAGGGTAATTTGGCTTCCTCCTCCCCACAATTCAGGATGCGGACGGGTACTCTACCCTTGCAGACGTCTACTACCCCCCTGGCTATCAGGATCTCAGGCCTACTGTCTGAATACACAGGTTCTACCAGAGCCTTGTAATCTTGACCCTTGAGGCCTATTGCTGCCCGACACCATATCAACATCTCATTTCTTGGGGGTATTACAATGGGGAAGGGCTCACTTACCCTTACACTGCCAACTTCACCTCCAGCCAGCTCTACCTGCTGCCTTCTCATCAGGGCTCTGATCTCCCTCTGTAGGACACCCAGCTGCCTGGAGCTGGCAGCTTCAGCCACCTGTTGCAACAAAATTATCACCTCGGCAAGACAATTTTCTATAACATTTGTACCGGTTGTTAACATTGGGTTAGATTCTTGCGATCAACGTCCACAATTATCATTCCCTGGGATTACAATTCTACCTGACCCACTTTAATGGTTACCTCTTTGTACCCAATTTGAGGCAAGGGCTGACCATTACTGGCTACAGTCATTAAGTCATCATCTGGGCCACGGGTAATGTCTGAATCAGCCCAGTATCTTTTGGACAGTATATAAGGTAAGGTCGTTACCTGGGACCCCGTATCCAGGATGGCAGTCATAGGGATCCCATCCAGTACAATAGGAAGGACCGGTCGTTCTCCCACATACTTGTTGCGCCAGGAAGATGAGCCGGGTTTCCTTACACCTGGGGTTGGCTCCTGGTTGCAGCGGCGGCATATCGGTTGTCCAGTTGAATCATAATAGTCTGTGTCTTTTCCTCGGGTTGGTGGGATCTTCCTTTGCTGCATCCACGGGACGTCATGAGGACTGGAGGCCAACTCGATGCTTGCAGGCAATGGGGTCACCTGTAGAGACTGCACTGTTTTTATGAGGGCAGCCACACTCTTGGTCAGTTCCTGGAGTTGATGTCTGAGGTCTGCTGAGAGGTCATTATCTAGGGTCTGTGCCTCTGCTTCTGCAGTTGCTTGGGTTGCGGGCACCACCTCCGGGTATGTGATGGCAAGATGCCGGAGGGGTACTGTGTCATTTGGTGCAGATTCTCTCAGCACCCGAATGGCCTGGTCCTTAAACTTTGCAAAGTCCAGGTGAAGGTTCTGTGGGACGATAATACGCAGCTGTGTCATGTGAGTGTCTGACAGGAGCCCTTCTATAAACTGCTCGGTCAGTAGCTTTTTCTTCATCACGCACACTCCCTGGGTCCACCTGTTTAATTGCTCTCAGTGCCTCTAGCAAGTTTAAGGCATAGTCCCGTATACTGTCTTGTGCCCTTTGTTTGCACCCAAAGAATTTCATTTAATTTCTGCCGCAGTGCGGGTGTCAAAAGTGTCCTTTAACCTGGCCAGTATATGTGTTACTGTCCCTTTATCAGTGTTAGGCCAAGACTTTACTTCATGCTGGGCTGCGCCAGTTAACTGTCCTATTATTATGCCTACTCTCTGGCTTTCACTCATGGGGATACTTCAAATAGCCTTTGCAGCCTCTCTCTAACATCGCTCAGAGTATGCGACTCCCCTAAGTATTGTGGTGACCAGGCTTCTCCTGGGAGGTATGGCATTGTGAGCGGCATTACGGGCACTGCAGCTGGAGCTGGAGCGGCAGCCTCATCTCCACCTGGGCTAGACATCTTCTTCCCCCCTTAGTGGACCTTACCAGGCTCCGCGTTTCTCTTCCGGGAGATGATGAAGGGAGTTGTAGTTAATATTTAGTAAAATTCGTGATGCCACCTATGGTATTTTGCGGCTATGAGGCCGCGGCTGCGCTTCAGGTTCCCCGGGGCAGTTGGTGATGGCGCAGTATCTCCCTGGCCAGGTGAGTATTGAGGCCTTCTCCCTACGCTTTCTTCTCTTCTACAGGACCCCGCTGCGTTGGTTCAACGCAGGCCCTCTCTGCTGGGACTTGTGGTATTGCACTTTTGTTTGCACTTTCACTGCACTTGGAATTTTTTTCCTGTTTTCCAGTACAGTATAGGGCAGAATGATTGGTGTCACTCAAAAGTACAACTCATCCTGCAAAAAGCAAGCCCTTACATGGCTACATTGACAGAAAAATAAAAAAGTTAAGACTCTTGGAAGAAGGAGAGGAAAACCAAAAACAAACAATGGAAAATTGCCAGGGGGTGAAGGGGTTAATCTATCCATCTTCTCCATTTCCATTTTCTGTCTCTGTATATATTGGATTACAGTCAGATGACATACTTATGACATTGGTTAATAGGAGGGTTTTTTCCAGCATCACATTCACGTGTAAATATTGTTTAAAAATCCATTTTATTTCAAATTCAGTAAAACTAACACTCGGTTAGGTGGACATCCATATTAAAAAACGTCTTACACGTTTCGAGCCTGAAGTGGCTCTTAATCCTAGACATATATCGCCAGCATAACACACAATAAATACAAGTGAGCAAAAGAACACTCCCCCGGTCAGGTGAATACGACATATCTGGTAAACCCCACAACAGCTGGTGTAATTGCATTAGAATGAAGCAATACAATAGCAATGTAACAAAATGACATGCAGTACTCGGCACCAGACACTTAAATTAAATAGCAACATGCGATAATGTAACAAGAGAGTAACCCACAGTGTGTGGTATAGAGAATGCAGCATGCGGCAATACAACACGCAGCCTTAGGATAAAATAATACAATAAACGGTAATACAACCAAAATATAACCTTCAGTAATTATTATACATAATGGGGCATGCGGTAATGCAACACGCGGCATGCGGCTGACATAATAATATGAAATCAGGGCAATACAACATGCAGTAATGTAACAATAATACAACCTGCAGCATGTGGTGTACAACACATGGCACGTGGTAATACCACATGTAACTTGCGGCACACCACATACCTGGTTTAATAAATATACATGAGATCACTCCTGATATTCATACCCCTTGGTATACAAGAGTCATATGCATAGCCGGCTTTAGGCATGTGCGAGTTGTGCGGCCGCACAGGGCGCCTGCAGGCCGACAGCAGAGGGGGCGCCTAGGGAGCAGCTGTTTACTTTCATTTTGCTGCTCGCGCCCCTCCCCCCTCCTCTGTGCCCTGCGTCTGGTCTCCCTCCGCTCGGCACAGCCTCAGGCAGGGGGCGCCCTCCTCTCCTCTCCCTACACAGCCTCCAGCACGGAGCGCCCCTCCCCCCTCCTCTGTCCCCTGCGTCTGTTCTCCTCCCGCTCGGCACAGCCTCAGGCGCCCTCACCTGCTCTCCGCTCTGTGTCCTCTCCTGTCTTTACCATAGAGAGGGGGGAGGGGCAGCAGCAGCACTGCCGGAGATGCAGTTACAAAAGCCACACTGAACTCCTGGAGCCCAGGAAGTGACTGTGAGTATAACATGCTGTGTGTCATCTGTAATGTATTATGTGCTTTCTGTATGTTATGTATAACATGTGTGTGTCATATATACTGTGCAATGTCTGTCTGTCTGTCCGTCTATTATCCGTCTGTCTGCCTATCTTGTTATTATATATCTGTCTATATATCTCCTATATCTATCTATTATCTATCTATCTATCTATCTATCTATTATGTCTGCCTATCTCTCTATTATATATCTGTCTATATCTATCTATCTATCTCTCTATTATCTATCTATCTATCTATCTATCTATCTATCTATCTATCTATGTATACCTCTATCTATCTATGTATCCCTCTATCTATCTATCTATCCATCGTATATCTATCTATCTATATCAAATCAAATCAAATAGGCTTTATTGGCAGGACCAAAAAACTATTAGCATTGCCAAAGCAAAAAAAAAAGAAGTGTGAAAGGGGAGTGGGTTAGGGTTGTAGGGATGGGGTGTTGGGGCCACAATCTAGGGAGTGATGGCCCATTTGGAGGTCTTTAGTACCCCTCATCTTATGACAAGTGGAGACATATTGGGCGGCGATCTCCACCATTGATTCCTCTTCCCCCAGTAGAATGCGGAGTTTCCTCTCCTCGTCCATGGATGGAAAGTCCGGGGTATGAGCGGTAAGTTTCTGGAAGTGGGAGGCCCTCACTGCTGAGTATTTGTCACAGTGCAGCAGGAAATGCGCCTCGTCCTCCAGAGCCCCCTGCTGGCAGTGCTGGCACAGTCTGTTCTCCCGCGGCTTGTATGTCTGTCGGTGCCGCCCTGTTTCCACCTCTAGGCTGTGGGCAGTCAGTCTGTACAGGCTAAGTGTCTGCCTGTCTTTGGGGTGGCGTAACCTTTGCAGATATGGGGCCAGAGTGTAGGCCCTCCGCAGTGACCGGTAGGTGGTGAGTTTTTGGGAGTTCTCTAATTTACTCTTCCAGACCTCTATGTATTGCATCTTGCAGCTCTCTGAGATCTCTTTTATTTGGGCTTTTGTCAGGGTGTGTTGCTGACTTTGGCTGTACTGGCTGCCGGGGTTCCTGGCTTGCTCTGGGCTCCGGCTCAGCAGGGCTTTATGATGGTAGGAGCTGGGGTTGCTGTTCTATATGTGTGCCTGGTGTGATAGTGCCCGCTTGTGTATACTGAGCCATAAAGGGAATCGGCCCAGCTCTGCCCGACAGGCTATGTTTGAGGTGCTGCGATGGACTTGGAGGAGATATTTGCAGAACTCCAGATGGAAGACTTCAGTTGGACTGGAATCCCACTTTGTTTGGTCTGGATAGGTCACTGGGCCCCATACCTCGCTGCCATACAGCAGTATAGGGGTGATGACGCTGTCGAATATCTTGAGCCAGACTCTCACAGGTGGTTTGAGGGGGTACAGTTGTCTTCTGATGGCGTAGAAGGTTCTGCACGCTTTTCCTTTCAGGGTCTCTGCTGCTTGCTTAAGGCTCCCAGTATGGCTTAGCTCCAGACCGAGGTAGGTATAGCTGCTAGTCTTCTCCAGCATGGTGCCATTTAGTGTGAGGGAGGGAGTAGAGGTTTCGTTATACTTCCTCTTCTGAAACACCATGACTTTGGTCTTCTTTTGGTTGATGGGCAAAGCCCATGTGGTGCTGAATGTTTCTAGCACAGCCAGACTATCTTTGAGGCCTTTCTTGGATGGGGAAAGCAGCAGGAGGTCATCTGCATACAGCAGGATCTTCACCTCTCGGTCATGCAAGCTGAGACCTGGGGCGGGGGAGGATTCCAAGGCTGAGGCCAGTCCATTTATGTAGATATTGAATAGAGTTGGGCTCAGGCTGCAGCCCTGTCTTACCCCGCGGCACTGCCGGAAGAAGGCCATTCTCTTTCCATTAACCTTCACGCTGCATCGGTTCTCAGAGTATGAGCTCTTGATCACGTCGTAGGTTTTGCCACCTATTCCACTCTCCAGGAGTTTAAGGAACAGGCCTGGGTGGCACACTGAGTCAAAGGCCTTCTTGAAGTCCACAAAACATGCAAATATTTTCCCCTGTTTTTTGTCGTGGACGTGGGTCTTGATGAGGCTTTGCAGGGTGTAAATGTGGTCCATGGTGCGATGGTTTGGCATGAACCCAGCTTGGCTTCTACTGAGGGTGTCCCTCTATCTATCTGTCTGATATCTATTTGCCTACCATCTATCCAGCGTCGGTCTGGTACACAGACACCAGTCAATGCCCCAGAAAGCTCTCTGCTGCTTTCACACATCCGTTTTTTGCAGTGCGGCTCAATCCGGATCCAAAACCTATGCAACGGATGCGGCGAAAAAAACGGATCCGTTGCATAAGTTTTTCCATGCGGCCCATCCGTTTTTTGACGGATGCGGCTTGATACTGAGCATGCGCAGTGTAAAAAACCGCATCCAGCGGCCGGATGCGGTTTTGGCTGTAGGACGCCCCATCCGGCATCCATAGGCTTGCATTGTAAATCGCGCCACATCGCGCCGGATCTGGCGCAGTGCGGTTTTTGCGCCGCACAAAGAAAGTGCCAGGCAACGTTCCATCCGGCCGCCGCATGGGCTAAATATGCCACATCCGGCAAAAAACTGACACAACGCAAGGCCATGCGGCACAATACGGCGCTAATGCAAGTCTATACAGAAAAAACGCAACCGGCAGCAAAAAAAAAACGGTCGCATTTTTTCTGCAAAGCGCCGTATTGTGCCGCTCAGCAAAACACGGATGTGTGAAAGCAGCCTAACTGAACAAGGGACCCGCCGGCAGGGGCACCACTGGCATCAAAGATCCAGAGCTCTGACCCAGAACGTCTTGGCCGGAGCCCCGAGTCTTCTGCAACCACCGCACTGAACTATGTCAGCGTCACCCCGATACAGTTAAATCCTGTGACAGAGCACAGAGCTCCCTGCTCTATCACTGCCCATCTCCTAAGCCACAGACGGCTGCAGGCCTGTGTCTTAGGAGACCGTACATCCCAAAGGGCAGAGCAGTGAGATCATTGCATTGCGCTGCCTCCGCAGGCCACCATAGAAGAGAAGATGGAGGCTGCGGTGCTGGGAATCAGGATTAGGTGAGTATAATTTTTTTTTATGCCTATATGGGATCTGTGAGGGCTCCTGTTGTATATAAGAGGCTATGTGGAGGCCACTGCTGTGCATAGGAGGCTGTGTGGGGGCTCCTGCTGTGTGCAGGAGGCTGTGTGGCGGCTCCTGCTGTGTATAGGAGGCTGTGTGGGGACTCCTGCTGTGTATAGGAGGCTGTGTAGGGGCTCCTGCTGTGTATAGGAGGCTGTGTGGGGGCTCCTGCTGTGCATAAGAGGCTGTGTGGGGGCTCCTGCTGTGTATAGGAGGCTGTGTGGGGGCTCCTGCTGTGTATAGGAGGCTGTGTGGGGGCTTCTGCTGTGTATAGGAGGCTGTGTGGGGGCTCCTGCTATGTATAGGAGGCTGTGTGGGGGTTCCTGCTGTGTATGGGAGGCTATGTGGGGGCCCTTGCTGTGTATAGGAGGCTGTGTTGGGGCACCTGCTGTGTATGGGAGGCTATGTGGGGGCCCCTGCTGTGTGCAGGAGGCTGTGTGGGGGCCCCTGCTGTGTGCAGGAGGAGGTGTGGGGGCTCCTGCTGTGTGCAGGAGGCTGTGTGGGGGCTCCTGCTGTGTGCAGGAGGCTGTGTGGGGGCCCCTGCTGTGTGCAGGAGGAGGTGTGGGGGCTCCTGCTGTGTGCAGGAGGCTGTGTGGGGGCTCCTGCTGTGTGCAGGAGGCTGTGTGGGGGCTCCTGCTGTGTGCAGGAGGCTGTGTGGGGGCTCCTGCTGTGTATAGAAGGCTGTGTGGGGGCTCCTGCTGTGTATAGAAGGCTGTGTGGGGGCTCCTGCTGTGCATAGGAGGCTGTGTGGGGGCTCCTGCTGTGTATAGGAGGCTGTGTGGGGGCTCCTGCTGTGTATAGGAGGCTGTGTGGGGCTCCTGCTGTGTATAGGAGGCTGTGTGGGGGCTCCTGCTGTGCATATGAGGCTGTGTGGGGGCTCCTGCTGTGTATAGGAGGCTGTGTGTGGCTCCTGCTGTGTATAGGAGGCTGTGTGGGGGCTCCTGCTATGCATAGGAGGCTGTGTGGGGGCTCCTGCAGTGATTTGCATATACGGTAGTTGTGTGGCCTCTAGAGTTAACTCCTCCTGTGGACCCCAGACACCCCAGTCCGACCCTGCATCCATCTATCTTTTCTATAGTATCTATGTGTGTGTCATGTATATGGTGTAATTTACGAAGTGGCAAAATGACTGGGCCTGTCGCTGATGGTGGCCATTACTATTTCATCGGATGCATGGTTGAACACCATGGAGGACTGGATGGCCACTGGCTCCCTGTTTCGCCCTTGCTCTGCAGCTGTGGGCCCTGGATAGGTGTAATGACATCAGGGGCAGCCTGTGACGTGATGCCAGTGGGCCCTGCAGCTGTGGCCAGAGTGGGTGCAGAGCATGTGTAGGGGGTAATACATACATATATATATTTACTAGCTGTAGTACCTGGCGGGATAGTAACTGTCTCTCTCCCTCTCTCCACTCTCTGTGTCCCTCTCTGTCTCTCTCCCTCTCTCTCTCTCTGTGTTTCTGTCTCTGCCTGTCTGTGCTTGTGTTTGTATGTATCTCTGTGTGTCTCTGTCTCTGTATATCTCTGTCTCTGTGACTATATCTGTGTCTCTGTGTCTGTCTCTGTGTGTATCTGTGTGTTTCTGTCTTTGTGGGTCTCTGTGTGTGTCTGTCTGTGTATCTCTGTTTGTGTCTGTCTCTGTGTGTCTCTGCCTCTGTGTCTCTGTCTGTGTGTCTGTGTGTGAATGTTTCTCTGTATGTGTCTGTGTTTCTGTGTGTGTCCGTGTCATTGTCTCTGTATGTGTGCCTCTGTGTGTCCCTGTGTGTGTGTCTCTGTCTGTGTGTCTCTGTCTATGTCTGTGTCTCCGTCTCTTTCTCTGTGCCTCTGTGTCTCTGAATCAGTTTTTGTGTGTCTATGTCTCTGTGTGTCTCTTTATCAGTCTGTATCAGTCTGTCTCTGTGTGTGTCTTTGTGTGTCTCTGTATCAGTCTCTGTTTGTGTGTCTCTGTATCAGTCTCTGTCTCTGTGTGTCTCTGTGTGTCTCTGTGTCTCTCTCTCTCTCTCTTTGTCTCTGTGTGTCTCTTCTCTGTCTCTATATCAGTCTCTGTGATTCTATGTCTGTGTCTATGTCTCTGTATGTCTGTTTCTGTGTGTCTCTTTCAGTCTCTGTCCCTGTCCCTGTGTGTGTCCCTGTGTGTGTCCCTGTCCCTGTGTGTGTCCCTGTGTGTGTCCCTGTGTGTGTCTCTGCATCAGTCTCTGTGTGTGTGTGTGTGTGTGTGTGTGTGTCTCTCTCTCTGTGTCTCTGTTTCTGTGTCTGTCTCTGTGCTTGTGTGTCTCTGTCTCTGTATCAGACTCTGTGTCCCTGTGTGTGTGTGTCTGTGTGTTTCTGTCTCTGTGTGTGTCTGTGTTTGTCTCTATTGACATCATATTACCTGACACATTACCTGTCTTAAAAAAAGAATGTCCTATAGCAACCAGTTATAGCTCTTATTAATAGAAAAAATAAGCCTGGCTCACTATCTAGTCGGGTGCTCTGGAGAAAAATAAATCTCAGAAACATATATAGAGCTCCGGCACTCCTTAGAAGAAATAGCAAAAAAGTCTCGGGTGGTGCTGAATACGTTTTTTATTAAATCAAGAATGAAGTCTGTCCCATATAACGTTTCGGTCTACATCAGACCTTTATCAAGGGATCTATCAGACTAGAGTACGGTAGAAATGAATATGCACCAATGGACAATAAGCGTAATCATCAGTTGCGTCTGACAGTAGGATAGGATACTGTGATTGTGTAACCCAGGTAGTTTATCACGTTAATTCATGAACAATAGGACAAGACTCGTGTCTTACACCTTGGGGGCAAGACACTGTTTGTACTCTGCGCATGTGCTGGCGGGCAAAGAAAGGAGGAGGGGGAAACCCAATTCTATTCTATATTAAGCCCAAAGAAGTAGCCTGAATGATCAGGGTTGAAGTCACAATCACAGTCGTTCTTGGTCAGGGGTAAATCCCATATGTTCCCAATCGAGCAATAGGTTGCACGGTTGCCTAATACCTAGAACATATGATTCTTCATCTGACATTATTGAAGACTTGCCACTGTGCCTTTCCACAGTATAATAAGTTCATACATGTGATGTGACAGCCATATAATATCCCTTATTGCTCGATTGGGAACATATGGGATTTACCCCTGACCAAGAACGACTGTGATTGTGACTTCAACCCTGATCATTCAGGCTACTTCTTTGGGCTTAATACCCTACATATAGAATTGGGTTTCCCCCTCCTCCTTTCTTTGCCCGCCAGCACATGCGCAGAGTACAAACAGTATCTTGCCCCCAAGGTGTAAGACACGAGTCTTGTCCTATTGTTCATGAATTAACGTGATAAACTACCTGGGTTACACAATCACAGTATCCTATCCTACTGTCAGACGCAACTGATGATTACGCTTATTGTCCATTGGTGCATATTCATTTCTACCGTACTCTAGTCTGATAGATCCCTTGATAAAGGTCTGATGTAGACCGAAACGTTATATGGGACAGACTTCATTCTTGATTTAATAAAAAACGTATTCAGCACCACCCGAGACTTTTTTGCTATTTCTTCTAAGGAGTGCCGGAGCTCTATATATGTTTCATAGCTCTTATTAATGACCTGTAGTTCCCAGAGCCATTGATTATAGTGTAAGCAGGTTTTTGCGGCGAATAACTGTAAAGTGCGGGGTTAAAATTTCTCATCAAAACATAGTCTGTGACGTTCCCTGAGTCACATGAGGCGTCTGTGCAAAATTTCGTGATTGTAAATGTGACGGTGCAGATTCCTTTATTGGACGGACACACACACACACCTTTATATATTAGATTATACACCCTATATATGCCCTCTGTACCTGTCACATGTAATGTAATGTAATTCTGAATATTGACCTGCCATATCCTAAAGGTGTGTAATATGCGCTCTGTTAGGATTTCACTTGCTGATTCGAGTAGTTGTCACCTGATCACTCACATGCGATTTGCAATGTGTGGTCATCTGCAACGTCTCCTCCTGTTTCTCTCAAATTGAAAATGATAACAATGAGAGAAGCAGGAGGAGACGTCATTCAGCAGATGACCCCGAGTCTGCAAATCACTTGTGAGTGATTTCATTGGCAAATGAAATCCTAACAGTGTGTATCACACATTTTGGGAGTTCATCCAGTCAATGTGCAGCAGAGCAGGGAGAAGCCATTGGGCACCGGCCTCCCGGGCACCTCATCCTGGTTGCATCGTCCTCGGCAGAGATAAAATGTGTTTTATCTGAAATGTGGAAGCATCAGAGTAAAATATACACGACTGCAATAATGGAGCCGGTGTCTGATTCCTTCCACGCGGGGGTCGTGCAGGGGAATCAGCTGTCAGATTCCTTACCTGGTAGAAAATAACAGTCAAGTCTCATATGTTATACATGGCCTCACTGCCGTCTGCACATCACATGGAATGGTTTAGGGGATGTTCACACGGGGTATCTTTTTTACCACAAATATGCAGCGTTTTTGACCCAAGAATGCACCAAAAACGCACCGCGGCAAAAACGCATAAAAAAACGCAATGTGTTTTTGACACATTTTTACCATGTTTTGCCCAATGCGGTTTTTAAGTCTAATCTATTGACTGGAAGGGCTCAAAAACGAAAAAGCAAAAAGAACTGACATGCTACATCTTCAAAAGTGCAGCCAACAAAAGATGCCCAGTGTGGACAGCAAAAGAGAAATCCCATAGACTTTGCTGGGAGGAGGAAATGCATGCAGGGGCATCTTTGTGACCTTAAAAATGCTACAAAAGATGTCCTGTGTGAACTTAGGCGGGCTTTGCACGTTGCGACATCGCAGGCCGATGCTGCGATGTCGCACGCGATAGTGCCCGCCCCCGTCGCAGGTACGATATCGTGTGATAGCTGGCGTAGCGAAAATTATCGCTACGCCAGCTTCACACGGACTCACCCGCCCTGCGACCGTTGCTCTGGCCGGCGACCCGCCTCCTTCCTAAGGGGGCGGGTCTTGCGGCGTCATAGCGAGGTCACACGGCAGGCGGCCAATAGCGGCGGAGGGGCGGAGATGAGCAGGATGTAAATATCCTGCCCACCTCCTTCCTTCCGCATATCCTACGGAAGCCGCGGTGACGCCAGTAGGAGATGTTCCTCGCTCCTGCGGCTTCACACACAGCGATGTGTGCTGCCGCAGGAACGAGGAACAACATCGGACCGTCGCGTCAGCATAATTATGGATTACGCCGACGCTGCAACGATGATACGATTACGACGATTTTGCGCTCGTTAATCGTATCATCAAGGCTTTACACACTACGATATCGCATGCGATGCCGGATGTGCGTCACTTTCAGTTTGACCCCACCGACATCGCACCTGCGATGTCGTAGTGTGCAAAGCCGCCCTTAGCCTTAATGTTGTTATGAACGCCATTCTATCAATGTAATCCATCGTCAGCAACTGAGGTGTATTATGAGGTTCTGCAGCAGCTGAGTTGTGTATGATGAGGTCCTGCAGCAGCTGAGGTGTGTATTATGGGGTTCTGAAGCAGCTGAAGTGTGTATTATGGGGTTCTGCAGCAGCTGAGATGTGTATTATGGGGTTCTGCAGTAGCTGAGGTGTGTATTATGGGGTTCTGCAGCCGCTGAGTTGTGTATTATGGGGTTCTGCAGCCGCTGAGTTGTGTATTATGGGGTTCTGCAGCAGCTGAGGTGTGTATTATGGGGTTCTGCAGCAGCTGAGGTGTGTATTATGGGGTTCTGCAGCAGCTGAGGTGTGTATTATGGGGTTCTGCAGCAGCTGAGGTGTGTATTATGGGGTTCTGCAGAAGCTGAGATGTGTATTATGGGGTTCTGAAGCAGCTGAGATGTGTATTATGGGGTTCTGCAGCCACTGAGTTGTGTATTATGGGGTTCTGCAGCAGCTGAGATGTGTATCATGGGGTTCTGCAGTAGCTGAGGTGTGTATTATGGGGTTCTGCAGCCACTGAGGTGTGTATTATGGGGTTCTGCAGCCGCTGAGATGTGTATTATGGGGTTCTGCAGCAGCTGAGGTGTGTATTATGGGGTTCTGCAGCAGCTGAGATGTGTATTATGGGGTTCTGCAGCAGCTGAGATGTGTATTATGGGGTTCTGCAGCAGCTGAGGTGTGTATTATGGGGCTCTGCAGCAGCTGAGGTGTGTATTATGGGGTTCTGCAGCAGCTGAGGTGTGTATTATGGGGTTCTGCAGCAGCTGAGATGAGTATTATGGGGTTCTGCAGTAGTTGAGGTGTGTCTTATGGGGTTCTGAAACAACTGAGGTGAATTATGAGATTTTGCAGCAGCTGAGATGTGTATAATGAGGTTATATAGCATCTGAGGTGTGTATTTTGAGGTTCCGCAGCAGCTGAGGTGTGCATTATGAAGTTCTAAAAAATATTACATTATTCGGTGTGGATTTATCTTACAAATTTTCCAACAAAATTATTTGCAGCATTGCCAAATGGGGTGTGCCCAGTCTGGTTAATAAAGGGATTACAATATATATGCCGTAGTTCTTCCATAAACCGTGCCCCTCCCTCATGGTGTGTATGTGGTGCTGCGCCTCAGTCTGTTCAGGTCAGTGCAGCTGAGAGGTAACGACACATACACAGCGCCCCCCATCCTCATGGTGTGTATGTGGTGCTGCACCTCAGTCTGTGCAGGTCAGTGGAGCTGAGAGGCAGCGACACATACACAGTGCCCCCCGTCCTTATGGTGTGTATGTGGTGCTGCACCTCAGTCTGTTCAGGTCAGTGGAGCTGAGAGGCAGCGACACATGCACAGCGCCCCCGTCCTTATGGTGTGTATGTGGTACTGCAGCTCAGTCTGTTCAGGTCAGTGGAGCTGAGAGGCAGCGACACATACACAGCGCCCCCCGTCCTTATGGTGTGTATGTGGTACTGCACCTCAGTCTGTTCAGGTCAGTGGAGCTGAGAGGCAGCGACACATACACAGCGCCCCCAGTCCTTATGGTGTGTATGTGGTGCTGCACCTCAGTCTGTTCAGGTCAGTGGAGCTTAGAGGCAGTGACACATATAACCTGAGGACTCTTTATGACATCGAAAGCAGAGATTTTTTTCTAATTTCATACATTCCCCTTTAACATCTGTATTTTGGACTTTTTGGTCCGGCGTACACACAGCATCGGCCGACGGCTCCATGGTGCCTTGTCTGCTATCATCTGGTACATTTATCCTCAGGATTTGTATAGTAGATGTCGATCCCAACAATGGGACCACGACCTGCGCCGCTCTAAGGGGCACTTTGCACACTGCGACATCGCAGGTGCGATGTCGGTGGGGTCAAATTGAAAATGACGCACTTCCGGCATCGCATGCGACATCGCAGTGTGTAAAGGCTGGATGATACGATTAACGAGCGCAAAAGCGTCGTAATCGTATCATCGGTATAGCGTCGGCGTAATCCATGATTACGCTGACGCGACGGTCCGATGTTGTTCCTCGCTCCTGCGGCAGCACACATCGCTGTGTGTGAAGTCGCAGGAGCGAGGAACGTCTCCTACCGGCCTCACTGCGGCTTCCGTAGGATATGCGGAAGGTAGGAGGTGGGCAGGATGTTTACATCCTGCTCATCTCCGCCCCTCCGCTCTGATTGGCCGCCTGCCGTGTGACGTCGCAGTGACGCTGCACGACCCGCCCCCTTAACAAGGAGGCGGGTCGCCGGCCACAGGGACGTCGCACGGCAGGTGAGTGTGTGTGTGAAGCTGGCGTAGCGATAACTTTCGCTAAGCCAGCTATCACCACATATCGCTGCTGCGACGGGGGCGGGCACTATCGCACTCGGCATCGCAGCATCGGCCTGCGATGTCGTAGTGTGCAAAGCCCGCCTAAGTTTATAGGAATTTATACCATCTCTCCACAAAGAGCAGCAGCGCCTTATTCTGCAGATACATGTGCGCCCCATTGGGGGGATCCATATGTACCATCCATAATGTAATATACAGGCATACAGCATGTACGAGATGAGAAGACCCCAATAACAATAATTTTAGATGCGGTGGAATTAATGTGGATTGAGAATCAGATTTTCCAGCACAAATCTGGAGGACTTTATTGTACATTTGAAGAAATCAATTTTCTTAGGATATAAAAAAAATGGCCTCTGATCCTCATTTGTTTCCTGGAAACTGGGTACAAAATCAGTAGGGGGGGCACCAAAGGGCAGTTTTGCACAGGGCGCCATTCAGGCTAAAGCCGGCCATGGTCATATGTCAGAATCCATTTAGCCTCCTTGTCTCGTAATGCTCGCATTCGATCACCACCCCTCCTAGGATATGGAATCTGTTGAATCGCATTGACAAGAAACGAACTGACATCACCTGCATGTTCATGCAAGAAATGTCGTGATGCACCCATCTAAGCATCTAGAGGTGGGATTCAAAACATCATAAATATGCTACCCTATACATTTCCTCAAGCTGTGGCTTGTGAATCCAATATATTGTTTACTGCATTTTTCACAAGTGATGACATAAACACAAAAGTCATTGCTGCAGTTAATGAAAGACCCTATCTTATAACGTGTCCCAGTGGCAGAACTAGTGCTTTCCTTGGTATTATACATATAGGCACATCTGTAAGCTCCAATGGTAGGTAACCGATTTTTATCACTATTACCAGTATGCTTCTTTGAATTCAAATCACTAGGGGGAAATCAGATTACCAATTGAGGGAGTATGTTTAGATATATACCAGCAACCCTCACCCAAAATATCTCTAAGGATTTCATCCATACACAAAACTGGTAAATATATACGAATAATTTGGGTTCTTTTGTGAAAACTACCACTGAACTGGGTAGAAAAAAACATCTTGTTTTTTTCTTTGCTTCATTCAATACGATTCGTGTGCTATAGATAATGAGATCTGTATTTATGATCCACTGTTCTTTTAGCCCTGTTTATAAGAGCATTGCTGTAACCTCTACATGATAACCTAGAGTCAATGTGTTCACATTCCTTAATATAGGCAGACTAGGTACTGCAGGATCTTTCAGCTCTAATATATTCTACAATCGTAATGTTTCTCACCACATGTCTGGGGTGACTGCTAGCAGCATGGAGGAGAGAGTTCCCTGCTACAGATCTTCTGTAAAGTTTGGAAATAACCTGACCATTCATAGAGTCACCAGTAAGGGTTAAATCCAGAAAAGAAATAGACTCTCGCTGTACATTGGAAATTAATTTTAGACGGTAACCATTTGAATTGATGTATTCTAAATATTCCGGTATGGCAGTCTCATGACCCCGCCATATGATCAAAATGCCATCTATGAAACGGCAATACCAGAAAATATTGGAATAAAACGGATTTAAGATGTTATGAATACATTTTTCTTCCCACCAATTCATATAAATATTGGCAAGCGAGGGTGAGAACCTCACCCCCCTGCTATAGCCACACACCTGAATGTAATTGTGACGCCCCTGCGATAAACAGGTGTCACAAAAATAAGGTAACAGCTTGGGTCCTACATGACTGTGTCAGCCACTACACACACTAGCACACCAGGACATTTACACTTGCTGTACCCGGCTGGGAGCCTCACCTAGCCAGATGACAGGGCTATTCACTGTTAGACAACAGGCAGCCAACTGGGAGGAAGAGACCAGACCTGGGGGAGGAGAAAGTGACCTGGGGAGTGTGGGTAGACAGTGAGACAGTCAGAAGAGTTTAGGAGGAGGAAGTAGTAAGTCAGAGAAAGGAGGTGAAAGGAAAAGATTGTGAGAAGAGGAGTTGTAAGAAAGGTGTCAAGACAGACCACAGACTCTTGAGACACATAGAAAAAAGAAAAGACTCTGCAAAGACCTGAGTAGTAAGAACAGCCACTCAGAGGAGGAAAGTAGCTGCAGAGTGAGAGAGCAAGCCCCAAGGACAGAGGGATCCTGTGGGGTGGACATCCAGGGCTCACAGTACTTTGCACGCACGGGTTGCAGATCCCAGAATAGACAAGGACTTCAAGCTATCTGTTAACTCTGCCAGGCGGGTGGGCTTACAGGACTCATCTGCCACCACTAACGTCCGAAGCATCAGCAGCAAAGAGGGGACCAAGACATATTCCCTTAAACAGTCAAAGCTGCCTGCGGCAGGACCCAGACACCAGGAGGACCTCCAAGAGCTTCACGCCAGGGAGGACTCACATACACCAGAGTGCACAGGTGGAGAGTGGCACCAGGTTGGCAGGCACAGCCATCAGGACACGGGCGCACCTGGAATCCAGTACGTCTCCAAGGCATAAATCCAGTGAGTAAAAACCATCAAACCGCACTCTCTGTCTGGACTGCTTCATTGCGCTGTGATCCATTGGTAAGAGTAAGCACTGTAACACCAGATCTCCTGTCTGCAATGCACCTAACACAGAAGGAGCACAGCGGCACACTCCAAGTGTCAGTGCAGGTATGCACACAACACTGGAGCAGCACAGTTGCACACTCCAAGCGTCAGTGCGGGTGTACACACAACACAGGAGGAGCACAGCGGGACACTCCAAGTGTCAGTGCAGGTGTGCACACAATGTGGCGAAGCACAGCGGCACATTCCAAGCGTCAGTGCGGGTGTGCACCCAACACAGGAGGAGTACAGCGGGACACTCCAATTGTCAGTGTAGGTGTGCACACAAGACTGGAGGAGCGCAGCGGCACACTCCAAGCATCAGTGCAGATGTGTGTGACGCGCTGGCAAAACCAGGTAGTCACAGATGACTGTACACCCCCACCATGGGTACAGGAATCGCCTCCTCCTTGGGAATTCACAACACACATCCCACACACAGGAACACCAGCCACAAATCCTAGTCGCCCCCCTCCATGACAGCCAGGACACACCAGGTGCAACGGGTGACGGAGATCCGGTCACGGGAGACCTGAAGTGGACTGAGGCAGTTTTGTAACCCGCCAGTACCGACAACGGGAATCTGGTCGGGGGGCCTGCACAGGCGGGGTACCTGGACCCTAGGACGAGGCAAGCTTCAAGCCCCTTGTTAATTGACCAGCGGGACAAGGTACCAGGTCTTGTTCCCGAAGAGAGAAGCCCAGATAGAGCAGACCGGTAGCCCAACGTGAGGGACAGGGTGTCTGCCAAAAACCCATTAAAGTCAGTCAGTGTCTGCGGGCAATGGCTCCCTCTGCATCCAAAGCTGCAGGGGAGCGGATTTCCCCCGTTTCAAACGGGTTTAATCCACACACAACAAGACACAAGTGAAGGAGGAAGGGTCCCTACTTTGTCAACCCGTGTGCGGGATCAGCACACCCCTCCAGAGGCAACCGGTATCTGGCCTTGGTTTACAATACAGATTTGGTGTGAATTCTTCCTAATTGTGAGTACACCGGTGTCATCCGGTCCAACCTGCCTATGGCGCCCCAACACTGCTCCCTACCTACACCTGGGCCCTGGGACTACACCTTCCCCCTACCCGTGGAGGGGATACCACCTTGTTGCCCCCACACCATCGGTCCCGGGCGCCGGCCCCGAGAGGGAGCGGCGGTGCCACCATCCCATCACCGCAACCCACGGGTGGCGTCACAGACAATCTCCCCTGTAAATACCTCTCTTTTTCACTGTATGCGAGGATGGCCGGTTGCACGAGCCCCGGGTCCGGTCACCACTCGAGCCCAGGACACAATCCCGGATCCGAGCGCCACTCGAGCAGCCCCATTGCCGCAGCAGAGGCGGCACCCGTCCGAGACATGTGCACACAACGTGGCGGAGCACAGCGGCAGACTCCAAGTGTCAGTGCAGGTGTGCACACAACACTGGCGGAGCACAGCGGCACACTCCAAGTGTCAGTGCAGGTGTGCTCAAAACACAGGAGGAGCACAGCGGCACACTCCAAGCATCAGAGCGGGTGTGCACCCAACACAGGAGGAGCACAGCGGCACAATTCAATCGCCAAGTGTCAGTGCAGGTGTGCTCACAACACAGGAGGAGCACAGCGGCACACTCCAAGTGTCAGTGCGAGTGTGAACTCAATACTGGAGGAGCACAGCGGCACAATTCAAGCGCCAGTGCAGGGTGCACACAACGTGGCGGAGCACAGCGGCACACTCCAAGCATCAGTGCAGGTGTGTGTGACGCGCTGGCAAAACCAGGTAGTCACAGATGACTGTACACCCCCACCATGGGTACAGGAATCGCCTCCTCCTTGGGAATTCACAACACACATCCCACACACAGGAACACCAGCCACAAATCCTAGTCGCCCCCCTCCATGACAGCCAGGACACACCAGTGGGCGGGACCAGGCGGATGGAAACGCCCACCTACGGGTATTGAGGTGACATGGGGAGGGAACCAGTCAGTTTAGTTTTCAGTTCAGTGGAGTTGAGAGTTTGGAGTGGTAGTTGGAGTCGGTGAGGAGCTGAAGTGCAGTGTGGTCGGGGTTGGAGCCCTTGGACTATGGGAAGACCGACTAGGTGGCAGACAGCTTTGTAGGGCCACGGGTGACGGGGATCCGGTCACGGGAGACCTGAAGTGGACCTTGGCAGTGTTGTAGCCCGCCGGTACCGACAACGGGAATCTGGTCGGGAGGCCTGCACAGACCGGGTACCTGGACCCTAGGACGAGGCAAGCTTCAAGCCCCTTGTTAATTGACCAACGGGACAAGGTACCAGGCCTTGTTCCCGAAGAGAGAAGCCCAGATAGAGCAGACCGGCAGCCCAACGCGAGGGACAGGGTGTCCTCCAAAAACCCATTAAAGTCCCACTGGTCAGCGTCTGCAGGCAATGGTTCCCTCTGCATCCAAAGCTGCAGGGGAGTGGATTTCCCCCGTTTCAAATGGGTTTAATCCACACACAACAAGACACAAGTGCAGGAGGAAGGGTCTCTACTTTGTCAACCCGTGTGTGGGATCAGCACACCCCTCCAGAGGCAACCGGTATCTGGCCTTGGTTTACAATACAGATTTGGTGTGAATTCTTCCTAATTGTGAGTACACCGGTGTCATCCGGTCCAACCTGCCTACGGCGCCCCAACACTGCTCCCTACCTACACCTAGGCCCCGAGACTACACCTTGCCCCTTGTCCCGGACGCCGGCCCCGAGAGGGAGCAGCGGTGCCACCATCCCATCACTGCAACCCACGGGTGGTGTCACAGACAATCTCCCCTGTAAATACCTCTCTTTTTCACTGTGTACGAGGATGGCCGGTTGCACGAGCCCCGGGTCCGGTCACCACTCGAGTCCAGGACACAATCCCGGATCCGAGCGCCACTCGAGCAGCCCTATTGCCGCAGCGGAGGCGGCACCCGTCCGAGACATGTGCACACAACGTGGCAGAGCACAGCGGCACACTCAAAGCGTCAGTGCAGGTGTGCACACAACACTGGCGGAGCACAGTGGCACACTCCAAGTGTCAGTGCAGGTGTGCACACAACACTGGCGGAGCACAGTGACACACTCCAAGTGTCAGTGCAGGTGTGCACACAACACTGACGGAGCACAGCAACACACTCCAAGTGTCAGTGCAGGTGTGCACACAACACTGGCAGAGCACAGTGACACACTCCAAGTGTCAGTGCGAGTGTGCACTCAATACTGGAGGAGCACAGCGGCACAATTCAAGCGCCAGTGCAGGGTGCACACAATGTGGCAGAGCACAGCGGCACACTCCAAGCATCAGTGTAGGTGTGCACACAACACAGGAGGAGCACAGCGGCACACTCCAAGTGTCAGGGCGGGTGTGCAAACAACACAGGAGGAGCACAGCGGTACACTCCAAGTGTCAGTGCTGCGTACTGATGCCTGGATCCTCTGTCTGTAGCTGCCACTGATGCACCTGGAAGTATACCAAGTGAGCTGCTCCAGTGGGGAGGAGGACAAGGCGCTGTAATGTGCTGTCTGCTCACTTCAACACCCTTCCTCCTCAATGAATCTGCAGTCAAATACAGGCAGCAACCAGGTGACAGAACATAAATGCAGCCATATTGTGTGCACACCCACGCCGACACTGCAGTCACATTGTGTGCGCACCCACGCTGACACTTTGAGTGCTACTCTGCTCCTCCAGTGTCAAGACACGTGCAGAAATGCTAAATGATTTTATACAGCATTTACTCTCACCAAAGTACGTCTGTCAGTTAAGATGAGGGACTGTCTTTAATATGCAAATAGGAGAGTGCTCCGCTGCACCAAGACATCGGCCACGCCAGGGGTAGACAGAACCGTCTGCATATATAAAATAAAATATTAATTTAAAACTGCATATGCCACAGCGACGTCCCCTATATAAATGTGTCGGCAGATTTAATTGGCATTTTGGGAGTAAAAGACTCCTTTAAAATGTCATCCTTCTTAGTAACACATTGTCCTACATCTCCCAAGACTTCCCTCTCGTCTGGTCTCTTGCAGCACATATCAAAATGGTCAAAAAACATCAACAAACTGAGCTGTAACAAAATGTTCAATAAACATGCAACATTACAAGCATGTGAATTGCAGCCTCAAGACTAGAAAAAAAACAAGGAGAAAAATTGTAGGAAAAATACCCTGACTATAAATAAATAAATTGCAAGTGCTTAATAACAGGGTACTTAGTATATACATTTTTGCAAAAAGGTAAGAAGCTGTCTCACCTCGTCACGGTGTACCCATCTGAGACAGTCCCTAACCTACTAAAGTTAAAAACATATTCTGTACCTGACTTGTGTCATGTCAAAACTTCAATATGAATGGTAAAGTGGTCAGCTGGGTCCCAGATTAAATACACAGCAAAAAGTGAGAAGCAGGTAATTGTTCAGCCTCAGTATCAGGAGGGCTGCACCCCCAACTTGCATTAAAGCAAAATAACAGACAAAAAACACCAACAAACTGAGCTGTAACAAAATGTTCAATAAACATGCAACATTACAAGCATGTGAATTGCAGCCTCAAGACTAGAAAAAAACCAAGGAGAAAAATTGTAGGAAAAATACCCTGACCATAAATAAATAAATTGCAAGTGCTTAATAACAGGGTACTTAGTATATACATTTTTGCAAAAAGGTAAGAAGCTGTCTCACCTCGTCACGGTGTACCCATCTGAGACAGTCCCTAACCTACTAAAGTTAAAAACATATTCTGTACCTGACTTGTGTCATGTCAAAATTTCAATATGAATGGTAAAGTGGTCAGCTGGGTCCCAGATTAAATACACAGCAAAAAGTGAGAAGCAGGTAATTGTTCAGCCTCAGTATCAGCTTTTTTTCTAGTCTTGAGGCTGCAATTCACATGCTTGTAATGTTGCATGTTTATTGAACATTTTGTTACAGCTCAGTTTGTTGGTGTTTTTTGTCTGTTATTTTGCTTTAATGCAAGTTGGGGGTGCAGCCCTCCTGATACTGAGGCTGAACAATTACCTGCTTCTCACTTTTTGCTGTGTATTTAATCTGGGACCCAGCTGACCACTTTACCATTCATATTGAAGTTTTGACATGACACAAGTCAGGTACAGAATATGTTTTTAACTTTAGTAGGTTAGGGACTGTCTCAGATGGGTACACTGTGATGAGGTGAGACAGCTTCTTACCTTTTTGCAAAAATGTATATACTAAGTACCCTGTTATTAAGCACTTGCAATTTATTTATTTATAGTCAGGGTATTTTTCCTACAATTTTTCACCTTGGTTTTTTTCTAGTCTTGAGGCTGCAATTCACATGCTTGTAATGTTGCATGTTTATTGAACATTTTGTTACAGCTCAGTTTGTTGGTGTTTTTTGTCTGTTATTTTGCTTTAATGCAAGTTGGGGGTGCAGCCCTCCTGATACTGAGGCTGAACAATTACCTGCTTCTCAGTTTTTGCTGTGTATTTAATCTGGGACCCAGCTGACCACTTTACCATTCATATTGAAGTTTTGACATGACACAAGTCAGGTACAGAATATGTTTTTAACTTTAGTAGGTTAGGGACTGTCTCAGATGGGTACACCGTGACGAGGTGAGACAGCTTCTTACCTTTTTGCAAAAATGTATATACTAAGTACCCTGTTATTAAGCACTTGCAATTTATTTATTTATAGTCAGGGTATTTTTCCTACAATTTTTCTCCTTGGTTTTTTTCTAGTCTTGAGGCTGCAATTCACATGCTTGTAATGTTGCATGTTTATTGAACATTTTGTTACAGCTCAGTTTGTTGGTGTTTTTTGTCTGTTATTTTGCTTTAATGCAAGTTGGGGGTGCAGCCTTCCTGATACTGAGGCTGAACAATTACCTGCTTCTCACTTTTTGCTGTGTATTTAATCTGGGACCCAGCTGACCACTTTACCATTCATATTGAAGTTTTGACATGACACAAGTCAGGTACAGAATATGTTTTTAACTTTAGTAGGTTAGGGACTGTCTCAGATGGGTACACCGTGACGAGGTGAGACAGCTTCTTACCTTTTTGCAAAAATGTATATACTAAGTACCCTGTTATTAAGCACTTGCAATTTATTTATTTATAGTCAGGGTATTTTTCCTACAATTTTTCTCCTTGGTTTTTTTCTAGTCTTGAGGCTGCAATTCACATGCTTGTAATGTTGCATGTTTATTGAACATTTTGTTACAGCTCAGTTTGTTGGTGTTTTTTGTCTGTTATTTTGCTTTAATGCAAGTTGGGGGTGCAGCCCTCCTGATACTGAGGCTGAACAATTACCTGCTTCTCACTTTTTGCTGTGTATTTAA
The DNA here is from genome assembly GCF_048569485.1 of Anomaloglossus baeobatrachus. Taxonomy (NCBI): domain Eukaryota; kingdom Metazoa; phylum Chordata; class Amphibia; order Anura; family Aromobatidae; genus Anomaloglossus; species Anomaloglossus baeobatrachus. The sequence goes on from NC_134354.1 coordinate 300,569,128, forward strand.
TCTGGGACCCAGCTGACCACTTTACCATTCATATTGAAGTTTTGACATGACACAAGTCAGGTACAGAATATGTTTTTATCTTTAGTAGGTTAGGGACTGTCTCAGATGGGTACACCGTGACGAGGTGAGACAGCTTCTTACCTTTTTGCAAAAATGTATATACTAAGTACCCTGTTATTAAGCACTTGCAATTTATTTATTTATAGTCAGGGTATTTTTCCTACAATTTTTCTCCTTGGTTTTGTTCATATCAAAATGGTGCCTGTGACACCCAAGGTTATGGGGTACTTGGTCCCGAGCGGTATATAACTGGGGAATGCCACTTTGTTGGCCATTGCCCGGTTCCGTGCCCTGGGCCCTTTTTGTAAAGGGGAATATTTACAGGGGATTAGAAGAGTGTTCACACGTGACGCCACTTGCGGTTTTGCGGCTATGTAGATGGAGCCGCCACTGCACAATGTCCACTACTGGGGCTGGTGTTAATGGCAGCCTGGATGTTAGACCCTCCGCAAGTAGGGCCGGGCCCCAGAGGGTAGGTGTAATGACGGGTGTCGGAAGAAGGTAGTCCACACTAGGGATTCAGTGCAACTGGTTCTTTACTCACTTTCTGGTGGTAACTGGTCACCCGAGGCCGGCTGGTTTCACCTTCAGGTCCCCTTTATCCCAGTGCCAGTGTAATATTCTGGTACCTTCTCCCCTGCACCTGTCTCTGGTTGGTTGGTCCTTGTGGCGTAGAGCAACTGGGCATCCCTGTTCAGTGGTTTTCCACTGCTTTCCATATGACAGTAGCGTGAACCCTGTGGAGTTGGAGTCTCTGGTCCTGTCCCCATTTCTCCCTTTGCTACTGAGTCTTGGATATTTAAGGTCAGCGAGGTCTTTGATGGTCCCCTTGCTGTGCAGGTGTTATCAGGCCTGCCTTGAGCTTTATGCCTGACCTAGGGTCCTGTACCCCGTTGGTGCATAGTTCTGAGAGTACTCCCCCATACTCCACCGGCAACTACCCTCCTGGGCAGCAGGTTACTGTTCACTCTAAGTCAGTGTGTCTCCTCACGTCCACTTTAACTGCTCGACTGACTACTCTAACTGACTACTGTTAACTGTCTGCCCCTCCCACCTAGTCAACTAGTCGACTGGACTACCTCCACCTCTAGGTGGCCATCCATTGGTCCAACTCTAGCTTTACACCATTCTATGGAGGATTGTTGGGGAGAAACTGAGATTTTGTGAAGTGTTTGTGTGTGACCGGCACTGGTCTTCCGGGGCCCTAGGGGGTAGGCCCTGCATCCTGGTGAGTATGCAGAACCTTGTAACTCCCTGATGGCTTCAGGGGCGCTACATTCCCCCTTGGTTAATTCCAGCACGTGCTTGGGCTGAAAGTGATACAGGTTACACTTTTTGTTTTACATGGAAACATAACATGAACATAACATAAACAGGTCTTCCCACGCAGGAGAGGTTCAGACTTTTAACATTGCATTAACTGGAGTACCCCTCCCTGCACCTACTACCTAAAGATCCTGGGCCCAGAACCCTCTCAGGAGGCAGATCACCGGTCCCTTTGGTGACCAGATCTGGGCCATCGCCGTCCCCGACCTTTCCTTCAACCTTCCTTTCCTTGGTGGCAGTGCTCAAACAAGGTCCAATGGTTTGGTGTACTCTGGTGCAACTTTTTACAAGCTAAGAGTTTTTAGCTGCTGCCAGTCCTGCAGCCTGGGTCCATTTTTATATCAAAACATTTAAACATCAGGTTAATTCAGAGTAAATCAACAGTTTCAACTGGAACAGTCAACAAACAAACTGGTAACGCAACAGGTCATAGCTACCAGGGTGTTGAAAAGGGGCCATCTGGTTCACTTTGCCTCCTGGGATCAGCACTTAGAGTCTGGATACACTAGTCCTGTGCACCTGCACTGCCTCCTGGTGACAGCTGGGGGACTGGTGCTGAAGTGGGAGCGGGGGCTGTTTTTTCTGCAAGGACCTCCACATCAAGGGCGTACCAGCCCCGCTCTCCATAGTGCCGGGTGTAGGTTACTTTGTCACCCACATGCAGATCCCGGTCGGGGTGTCCTCTGGGGAAATGGGGTCTCACATCCCAGTGGGAGATGAAGACTCACTCCTTCAGGCCGGGCTCCACAATGAAACCCCATCCCTTCTTGATGCTGAATTGCTCCACCACTCCCTGGTAGAACAGGCCCCGAGCGCGGTAGGTGGCAACCTGCAGGCGTTGTTTCTCCTGGAGGTCTCTGGCCTCCACCTGCGCCTGCCTGGCCTCCTGCTGCTCCTGCTCTCGGGCCAACTGGGTAATGATGGCCTGGCACTCTCCGCAGGTGTCCTCCTCATCCTGGGCCCGCTCCCAGATGAAGATTGCTGATTTCCCGCTACCTGGTTCAGGATAGCTCGCTGCCGGATCCCCGGCAGCAACTGGGCCCAGTACCTGGGGAAGATCGTCAGCACTAGCGGCGGCCTCCTCCGCGGCTCCCGATGACATCGTAGCTTGGGCAGTCATTACTGGATCAGGTGCTGTAGCTTGCTCCATCTCTAGTGGAGAAGGTGATGCGACCACTTCTTGTCTGGTCAGGGAAACTGGTGCCACTTTGACCTTCTCCAGCAGAGAAGGTGATGCGACCGCTTCTGGTCTCGCTGGCTTTGGCGGTGATGCGACCTGGTCGAGGACGGATCCCGGTGTCTGGGTCAGTGCAGCCTGGTCAAGCGGCATTCCACTCTCTTGGGCCCGCATGGCTGCCACCACCTCCATCATCTCTGCCTTCCACTCCTCGACACGCTGCAAGTCTTCCGCATGCAGAGTCCAGCATAGCTGGACCTCCGCTTCTAGCCTCTCTGGGTCCAGGTCTCTGGGTGACCTGGTGCGCTGGCACGATCCCCTGGTACAGACATGTTGCTTGTCGCAGTCCTGAAAGCATTCTGTGGCAGGGCCTCCGGGCTCCCTGCTTCCGGTTTCGTTTTACATTCCGGATACTCTCATGGGGCAGGGCTTTCTTTTCTCGCCTTTCTTACTGCTATGGCACAGTTACTTTTCACAGCAAAATGGCGGTGGTTTTTTTCAAGCAATAAAACATAGTCCATAAAACACAGTCTTTAAGGCACATGTCAAGGGTTATGGGGTACTCGGACGCCACTTGCGATGTTGCGGCTATGTAGATGGAGCCGCCGCTGTACAATGTACACTACTGGGGCTGGTGTTAATCGCAGCCTGGATGTTAGACCCTCCGCAAGCAGGGACGGGCCCCAGAGGGTAGGTATAATGACCGGTGTCGGAAGGTAGTCCACACTAGGGGTTCAGTGCATTTTTAAGATCAGCGAGGTCCTTGATGGTCCCCTTGCTGTGCAGGTGTTATCAGGCCTTCCTGGAGTTTTATGCCTGACCTAGGGTCCTGTACCCCGTTAGTGCGTAGTTCCGGGAATACTCCACCATACTCCACCGACAACTACCCTCCGTGGCACCAGGTTACTGTTCACTCCAAGTCAGTGCGTCTCCTCACGTCCACCTTCACTGCTCGACTCCGACTGACTACTCTGACTACTGTTCACTGTCTGCCCCTCCCACCTGGTCAACTAGTGTACTGGACTTGCTCCACGTCTAGGCGGCCATCCATTGGTCCGACCCTAGCTTTGCACCATTGTATGGGGGATTGTTGGGGAAAAAACGGGATTTTGTGAAGTGTTTGTGTGTGACCGACACTGGTCTTCCAGGGCCCTAGGGGGTAGTCCCTGCATCCTGGTGAGGATGCAGAACCTTTTAGCTCCCCGTTGGCTTCAGGGGTGCTACATGCCTGTACAGGGAATCTGTCACCAGGTTTTTGGTCCTCCCTCTGAGAGGAGCATAATGTAGAGACAGAGCCCCTAATTCCAGCGATGTGTCACTTACTGAGCTGTTTGCTGTCATTTTCTCTGCTGCAGATCTAGCAGTTATACAGAGCTCATAAATATGCAGGACTACCTGCAGCAGGCCAAGTAGTCCTCTAGTGATAAGATACTGCTGATTTTATCAAAACTACACTAAGCAGCCCAGTAAGTTACACATCGCTGGAATCAGGATCTCTGCCCCTACATTATGCTGCTCTCAGATTAGGTGGCAAAAACCTGGTGACAAATTATCTTTAAGACAAACAGTGTCAATGTAATGCTTCTCGCTAAAGAGTAACCACCATAAGGAAGCCCTAGGCTGTGCCCAAGAATAAATAATTGCCCATCACTGAGTTCACTTCACAAACATTGACCCCACATTGTTTCACTTACAGTATACGGCGTCCACATTATTCTCTCCTATAACATATTCCTCCCCACTATGAATTATACCCTCCACACCTTTCTCACTTATGAACTCTGACCTCCACTGTCCCCACCTCTCCATGCAGCCGAACTTCACTGCCCCCCTCATGCTGTCCCCACTCTATAATGAGCCTTCTGCTTTGAATTCTGCATACTGAGCCCTCCCATGCTCCTAACTGAGTGCTCCCAATGCTACCCCCTTTCCATTTCAAGCCCCTCTATACCAAGCCCCCCCATGCTGCCCCGTCTCCATATCCGCCCCCTCCATACTGAGCCCCCAATGCTACCCCTTCTCCATATCAAGCCCCCTCCATACAAAGCCCCCCCATGCTGCCCCTTCTCCATATCAAGCCCCCTCTATATCGAGCCCCCCATGCTGCCCCTTCTCCAAATCAATGTAGAATTAAATTCTGGCTCACAGTATAGAAAAAAGGAAGAAGTGTGTGGAATGCTTGTGACTTTATTACAAAAGGAAAAAAGTGACATCCAACATTCGTGGTATCCAAAAATATGTAATAATTGCCAAAGAAATTTCATCCGATGCCTCGGCTCAATGGTGAGCCTTCATCGGGGACACAGTTTTAACAGGTAAAAAGCATACACCGTGTGCAGAATTGTTAGGGAAGTTGTATTTTAGAGGATTTTTTTTATTATTGATCAACAACTATGTTCTCAATCAACGCAAAAAGACTAAGGGGCACTTTGCACACTACGACATCGCAGGCCGATGCTGCGATGTCTAGTGCGATAGTGCCCGCCCCCATCGCAGCAGCGATATGTGGTGATAGCTGGCGTAGCGAAAGTTATCGCTACGCCAGCTTCACACACACACTCACCTGCCATGCGACGTCCCTGTGGCCGGCGACCCGCCTCCTTGTTAAGGGGGCGGGTCGTGCGGCGTCACTGCGACGTCACACGGCAGGCAGCCAATCAGAGCGGAGGGGCGGAGATGAGCAGGATGTAAACATCCTGCCCACCTCCTTCCTTCCGCATATCCTACGGAAGCCGCAGTGAGGCCGGTAGGAGACGTTCCTCGCTCCTGCGACTTCACACACAGCGATGTGTGATGCCGCAGGAGCGAGGAACAACATCGGACCGTCGCGTCAGCGTAATCATGGATTACGCCGACGCTGCACCGATGATACGATTACGACGCTTTTGCGCTCGTTAATCGTATCATCCAGCCTTTACACACTGCGATGTCGCATGCGATGCCGGAAGTGCGTCATTTTCAATTTGACCCCATCGACATCGCACCTGCGATGTCGCAGTGTGCAAAGTGCCCCTTAGAAATATCAAAGCTTTATATTTTTGGAAGTTGGAGTGGGGTTTTTTAGATTTGGCTATCTTAGGAGGATATCTGTTTGTACAGGGAACTATTACTGTGCAGAATTATTAGGCAACTTAATAAAAATCAAATATATTCCCATCTCACTTCTTTATTTTCACCAGGTAAACCAATATAACTGCACAAAATTTAGATATAAACATTTCTTACATGCAAAAACAAAACCCCCAAAAATTAGTGACCGATATAGCCACCTTTCTTTCTGATGACACTCAACAGCCTACTATCCATAGATTCTGTCAGTTGCTTGATCTGTTTACGGTCAACATTGCGTACATCAGCCACCACAGCCTCCCAGACACTGTTCCGAAAGGTGTACTGTTTTCCCTCCCTGTAAATCTCACATTTTATGAGGGACCACAGGTTCTCTATGGGTTTTAGATCAGGTGAATAAGGGGGCCATGTCATTATTTTTTCATCTTTTAGACCTTTACTGGCCAGCCATGCCGTGGAGTAGTTGGATGCATGTGATAGAGCATTGTCCTGCATGAAAATCATGTTTTTCTTGAATGATACCAACTTCTTCCTGTACCACTGCTTGAAGAAGTTGTAGTCCAGAAACTGGAAGTAGGTTTGGGAGTTGAGCTTCACTCCATCCTCAACCCGAAAAGGTCCCACAAGTTTATCTTTGATGATACCAGCCCATACCAGTACCCCACCTCCACCTTGCTGGCGTCTGAGTTGGAGTGGAGCTCTCTGCCCTTTACTGATCCAGCCTCTGGCCCATCCGTCAGGCCCATCAAGAGTCACTCACATGTCATCAGTCCATAAAACCTTTGAAAAATTATTCTTAAGATATTTATTGGCCCAGTCTTGACATTTTATCTGATGTTTCTTGTTCAAAGGTGGTCGTTTTTCAGCCTTCCTTACCTTGGCCATGTCCCTGAGTATCGCACACCTTGTGCTTTTTGATACTCCAGTAACATTGCAGCTCTGAAATATGGCCGAACTGGTGGCAAATGCCATCTTGGCAGCTTCACGCTTGATTTTCCTCAAGTCATGGGCAGTTATTTTGCGCCTTTTTTGCGCCACATGCTTCTTGCGACCCTGTTGCCTATTTGCCATGAAACGCTTGATTGTTCAATGATCATGCTTCAAAAGTTTGGCAGTTTCAAGACTGCTGCATCCCTCTGCAAGACTTCTCACATTTTGGACTTTTCAGAGCCCGTCAAATCTCTCTTCTGACCCATTTTGCCAAAGTAAAGGAAGTTGCCTAATTATTAAGCATACCTTATATAGGGTGTTGATGTCATTATACCACACCACTCCTCATTAGAGATGCACCTCACCTGATTTACTTAATTGGTAGTTGGCTCTCAAGCAGCTTGGAGTAGGACAACATGTATAAAAAGTATCGTGATCAAAATACTCATTTGCCTAATAATTCTGCACACAGTGTACATACACACGTACGTACATACATACATACATACATACATACACTCAGCTTTATATATTAGATTGATTATACAAGAAAGAATGTTTCCTAAGATATTTTCCTATTAAATCCATGTTATGGATATGTTTGGAGAGTTTTATTGTCAGTCAGTTAAAGGGTTAAAGGGACGATTGTTCCCAACAGCTACCTGGGAGTCAGAGATGTTGCCAAGCATCTTCCCCATGCTGTACCCATTTTTCTATTTAAGTGGTGTTTCCATTTCAGCTGTTTTCCTGGATCTCAGACCACCCGTGGAGTCTGCTGGAAAAATACTTAAGTTTCCCATTGATTTCCATTACGCTAATTTCTCGAAAATAGTACCCGAGTATTACAAAGTAATCGACTTGAGTACTGAGAACCTGAACATTGTAGTGCTCGCCCATCACTAATAAACATGTGATCTGGCATACCTTATCAGATAACTGGGATGAGAAAGTGGTTTAAAGACTGACATTTTTATTATTTCAATATCAGCCCAAGAGAAGAAAGAGGAAAATGTATCTGACAAGATATATTGAACAACAATTAAATTGATGATAACTCTTTAGCTCCACCTTGCCTGAAAATATTCTGATTTGTTTCCTGTATCTAGACTAAAAGATTTCCTCATTGGACAATCATTCTAAGTAACAATTATGATTCTTGTAAGAGACAGCCAGTACATAAAGGGCAGGCTATAATAAGCAGCTCAGACACATACTGCTCCCTTGACAGTTCAAATTTAATGAGACAATCACAAAATCTCCTTTTTGGCAAACTTTCTTCTAAAAGCATGAAACCCACAGGGCAAATTTAAAATGAAGCGAAAACAGAGGATGAAAATGAAAGATCACAGGTAAAGAGGGCCAAATCTTTTAACTGCTGTGCACCCAGAGAGAAGCATACAGTATCATTTGTGTTGATATTTGCTGAATGAACAAGTTTGCTGGATGAGCTGAACACTAGATATTTTCCACAAGCTGGTCCCAAGTGGGATTTGAGTACAGTAATAGGATCCTGCCTACTAAGATTGTGTCTCATCTAAAATCAGCAGCTGAAAATATAACACAGACCGGAGACACAAGGACAATCCGTACCAGCAGCTAATGAGGAAGGTCTGTGCACTGGTATCGTTTACCCACAATACGTGATGTATAGGTAGAACACTCCATTGAATTGTCATCTTGTAAAGCAAAAAACAAACCATTATATTAAAAAAACTTACAGAAAGAGAAATAACTCAGAAATTCCTAGGAGAAAGAACAAAAGTGTAGCCAATATGTAAAAATCAAGTTACAATTTACAAAATGTGCCTATCCATTAACGAAATATGTCATATGATTACCAATATTATTAGATCAAAATATATTATATTTTATGGACTACTGAGCATCCAATATGTCCATGCAGCTAAAGAAAACACATGCATGCATAATGCAAAGGGGAACTCAATAGTAAGTGTCGTGGGTGGGGAGGACGCCGTCTCTGCTACACTCTCGCTAACGCTCGGGTCCGGCGCTTCTGCGGCTGCTGCTGCTGCTCGGTGGCTAGAGCGGTGGGCCGGATCCGGGGACTCGAGCGGCGCTCCTCGCCCGTGAGTGAAAGGGGTGTTTGGTTTGGGGAATTTAGTCCGTGACGCCCCACACGGGTCGTGGTGAAGATGGGCACCACCGCTGCTGGTGACGGGGATCCCGGGAGCGATGGTAGGGAGCAGCTGGAATGTTGTTTTCCCCCTCCGTGGGTAGGGGTTGGTGGTCCCGGGGCCCGATGATGGGACGGGGAGGCAGGGTTGGTGAGGTGCAGGGTTGCAGGGACAGCGCGGCACGGTGCCAGATGGCACGGGTGTACTCACTCAGCAAGAAAGGTACAAAATCCTCGGTAAACCAAACGGCTGGATGGACGGGTCCCGCAGCCGGCTGCTGTGTTTCTCCCCGGACAGGTGATGGTGGCTGTCTTTCCCTGCACCTTGATGTTCTCCTTCTGACTACTATGGATTCCCAACGGCAGTCCGCTCCCCGGTGTATGGGTACCGGAGGAGCCCGTTTGCCCGCAGGCGCTGGCCCTTGGATCTCTAGCCTTAGGCGGTAGCTATATACCCTCACGGTGTGGGCTGTTGCCTTCAATCGGGACTTTTGCTGTTGTGAAACCCCTGGGGTTCCAGTCACTTTGGATCTGACTATAGACGGCGGCTCCAAGCCTGGTCGGGGTCCGATGGCCCTGCCTGTGTGTGATGGCTTAACTTCGCTCCCCTGTCGGTACCGGTGGTCCAACGCCTGACCCCGGTCCTACGGTTCCACGTTGCTTCACCACTCCTGCAGATGGCCACCACCGTCTGCCAACCTTGCTGTCAGTTCCTGGGCCACAAACCCAGACACCCAAGTGCTTGTTCCTCTCACTTCAAACTCCGACACTCAATTGTCACTTTTCCCGCCTCCAGGCCTGTGAACTCCTTGGTGGGTGGGGCCAACCGCTTGGCTCTGCCCCACCTGGTGTGGACATCAGACACTGGAGGGAGGCAACAAGGGTTTTTGTTTGGCTGGTGTCCCTGTCTAATGGGGGTGGGGGTGTTTGAGTGTTATCTGTGACGACCTGGCTAGGCCAGGGCGCCACATAAGCACTGTTATATCTGCAGTTGGGTTAGAACCTGGGGAAGGACAATTACAGAGAGCTTGTATGCTTTATCTATGTGGGTCTTGGTTACTCTGAGTAGACAACACCCTCACTCCACCATCACATATAATCCAAAAACATTCAGTCTAACCGTGGACACAAACTAATATGAAGGAGGTGTATCGCCCCCGTGTCAGCGGCCGTGCCGCTCGGATCCGGAGCTGCGGTGGCTCGAGGGGTCTCCGGATCCGGAAGAGGGGTCGCGCGGACACTGGAAGTGAAGAGGGGGGATAGGTACAGGAGATTAGGAAGTTTGTGACGCCACCCACGGTGCGTGGCAATATGGAGTACCCCCGCTGCTGTTGGGGAGCCCGGTGGCGGTGGTATGGCATGTATGGCAGCAAGGTGTCTAACCCCTCCATGGGTAGGGTGTTGTGCCCCGGGGCCCGGTGGAGGTAGTGAAGGGGTGCCATTGGGAAAAGGAAGGGTTTCTGCATACTAACTCAGTCCAAGAATACTGACCCCAACAGCTTGTAAACCAGAATTCTGAGCACCACTGCAGCAAGGAGGGAGCACGCTTGGATCTGGTGCCCTTGGTGTTGCTTGTTAGCCTGTGGCCTTTTCTGTGGCACTTTCTCACTATTGGACCCTATAGTGTGGAACTAATTGAGTCCCGCTCACCCATATGGCTAGCGGAGTGAGCTTGCTCTCAGGGTTCACGCTTGGGATTTGGTGGACTGTGTTTTGGGAAAAGTCCTATCCCCTCGTTGCACTAGTACCCCGATTTTGAAGCGGGTGAGGAATGAATCTTGAAGACTTCACCCCCGTTGGGTAAATTACCAGGACGCTTGAAGCTACTTCCTGGCCTAGGGTCCGCGTACTCCTGCCCGGAGATGGCTCAAGGCCGCCGGCTGCCCTCCTCGGCAATCCGTGCCCCTTGACATGGTCCCCTGCGACCAGGGTTCCAGCTCCTACCAGGCCCAAACAAACGTCTGCCACCTAGTAGTCTAGAGGAGCCCTGCTTCAACACGGTGACCTCCCCCTCTGAGAGTCACCATTCCTACTCCTTCCACTCCTTTTTCGCTTCTCTTTTCACTTTTTCATTTTCCCCTACCAACCCCCCAAATGGGCAGCCCTATTCCCTTCAGGCCCCCCAATGGTATGTCTGGTGGGTGTGGTGCAAAGTGTTCCTAGGGTTTTGACTGGCTCTGATCTTAGCAACACCAAAGAACAGGGATCTGTAACTGTCGCGGGCGGGGAGGAGGGTGTCAGCACACCGCGCTCACCCCTTCTGCTCGGGTCCGGCAGTTGCTCCTGGTGGCTCGAGCTGCGGGCCGGATCCCGGGGTGTCTCGAGCGGCACTCCTCGCCCGTGAGTGAAAGGGGGGTGTTTGTTGGGGTTATAGTTCGTGACGCCACCCACGGTTGTGGTGATTGCACCACCGCTGCTTTGGATGGGGATCCCGGGGATGGTGATGGGAGCAGCCAGGTGTTGTGTTGCCCCTCCGTGGGTAGGGGTTGGTGATCCCGGGGCCCGGTGGAGAGATGTAAAGTGTAGGGCCTGGAGGGCGCAGGGACGCGGGGGCAGCACTGTGCCTTGCGGCACTATGGTACTCACTCAGCCTGACACGGACACAGTTTGTACGGTAAACCAACGGCTGGTAGGACGGTCCCACAGACGGCTGCACCTGCACTCCCGGTAGGTGACGGTGACTTCTCTCTTCCTTGCACCTGTGTGGTCTGATGGTATCGGTGGATTCCCTCCGGTTACCCGCTCCCCGACTGCAATCTGGGCCGGAGGAGCTCTACACTTTGCCCGCAGGCGCTGGCCCTGGAGAAACTGGTGCCTTGGCGGTGGCGGTGTCTCCCCGTTAATGGTCGGGCTGTTGCCGTCAATCGGGACTTTGTTGTTGGGGGATCTGCGTCCCCGTCACTGACGGATTCGGCAAATTGGGCGACTCCTAGCCTTGCCGGGGTCCGAGAGGCCCCTGCCCTGGTGCTGACTGTCCTTCGGAACACTGCTCCAGACCACCGGGCACACAGCCAACGGGGTCCTTCCAGGGACTTCCGAACGGTCCCACTCCGGACAGTCACCGCCGTCGCTGACCTTGCTGTTCTAGCCCTACACACAGCTGGGCTCTCAGGCTTTGCACACTCTCTGCGCTGTCTCCACTTCTTGCTTTCCTCCTCTTCCACTTTCCTTTCCTTCACTTTCACTTCTGGTTGTTTACTCTAGCCCCTGCCTGGGCTACTCCTCACTCCTTCCACTTCCTCCTCCCTGACAGATCTGCCTGGTCACTTCCCGCCTCCAGAGTTGTGAGCTCCTTGGTGGGCGGAGCCAACCGCCTGGCCCACCCCCTGGTGTGCATCATCAACCTCTGGAGGAAGGCAACAAGGATTTTTGGTTAGCAGGTGTGCCTACCTGGAGTGTGGGGTGTGGTGGTGTTGTTACTCGTGTCCCCTGGCTTGTCCAGGGCGACACATTCCCCCTTAGCAAAATGCAGACCGTCCGCGGGCTGCCGTCCTACACCGGTTTTATTTTTCTGTAAAAGGGGATAACAAGGGTTAATCAAAACATCAATAACATTTTTAATCATGAACTCTTCCCAAACGGGAGGCACATTTTACTTTAAACGTTTCAACGGTGTACGGTCACGGTTTCCGCTCTCTCCCACCCAAGCAACCTGGCCCTGATGCTGCCCCTAAAACCCAGGCAGCACCCCTTGACCCACAGTCCAGCACAAGTTACCCGAGCGGGATCTGTCCTTCCCCTCCAGAGGGTGGCCACCGGTTCCTTTGGTGGCTGGGCCCTAGCCTGCTCTGCTCAGGGCCCTCCCTCCAACCTGCCTCTCCGGAGGCGGCATTGCGGAAACGGTAACGGTACCCAACATATTTACAAGCCACTAACGTTTGTGGTTGCCCTGCAGAGTTCACGGGCTTGTCCATGGATAGTTCCCATGCAAATAAACTTAAACGGTCCCCACGGGGACAACGGTGCCGGCTCCTGCCGGTTGCTAATCACTGCAGACAATCAGGTAACTTCTTCGGTAAATCATTTTTCATCATCAAAAACTTTCAAACAACAAACAACTCAGTGGTGGTCCCAACGGGGACGGTGCTGCGGGCATCCGCTGCCCTACTCCGGTCCTACTGCTGCTTCCTCCGAGGGAGGGGGTGCAGAGCTCACCTTGCTCTCCGGGCTGCCCTTCAGCTTGACGTCCAGGGCAAACCACCCCCTCTCTCCGCAGTGCCGAGTGTAACGCACCATGTCCCCTGGTATTAGATTGCGGCCAGGATGCTCTTCGGGCAGGTGAGCATGCACATCCCGCCGGGCTACAAACACCTCGGCCTCCAGGCCCGGTTCGTATATGAACCCGTAGCCCCGGCGGATATCGAATCGCCTCACCTGCCCCTCGTAGAACGGGCCCCGGACACGGAAGGTCGCCTGCCGCAGGTTCTCCTTTTCCCGGATGGCTCGGGCTACCAGCTCGGCTTTTCTTCGCTCCCTCTCCGCGATTTCCAGGCCCAGCTTGGTCGGCTCCCTGTCCCAGTATGGCTCCGGCGCACGGGTTGAGCCCCGCGGGACATCCAGTACGTTACCCACTGTCAGAAAGGTGGGCGGCGTATCCCGCGGTGTCATGGCCTTGGGCGCTGCCTTGCAGCAGCAACCCGGCGCCACCTCAGCCGAGGTGTGGGGGATGGGCACAGGGGTTTCCGCAGTTGGGCCTTCGGCTCGGAGCGGGTCATCGTCTCCGGCTCGGGGAACTGCTCGGGGACTGTCTCTGGCACAATCTTCGGGGCCTTTCATGGCAATGCCTCCGGTTTGCTTCGGGCTCCGGCTACAGGTCGGTCCGCTGGGGCGGACGGGCTGGGTATCGCTACCGGTTGCGGTGGTAGCGGGCCTAGTGGCGGGGTCACGGCCTCCGTGACGGGTGGCGAAGGAGGCAACGGGGGGAGAGGGCTTGGACCGGGTCCCTCAGCCGCAGCGACCGGTCCCTCCGGGACATAGGGGCGTGGGTCACTCACCCTCCCTTCCTCCGCTTCCTCCTCGCGTCTCCGCACGGCTGCCACAACGTCCGCCATGTCGGTCTCCCACTCCTCCATGAGGAGCTGCATCTTGACCTGCAGCCTTAGGTGGAGCTGCGCGGTCCGGATCTCCACCCACGCTGCGGTTCCCGGTGCGGGGGCCACGGTGTTTCGGGACGGCATCCACATGGTATCTCCACTGTTGGCTTCCAGGAACGGTATTCTGGCAAGGTCCTGGCGTCCCTGCTTTTATAGCGGCGACTACATGCCGCCAGCCGCCATCGCGTCCCCTTTAGCTCTTTCCGGCCCCTCCTCTCTCGGGGCGGGGTTTTGGCCTTCGCGCTTCTACTGCTCGAGAAGACGCTCGAGCGGGAACTTTTCGCGCCAAAGATGGCGGCTTCTGAAATTTTCCTGCCGGATGCCTCCGGCGGTAACAAGGCGCACCTCTACCTGACGGCAGAGCGGTAAGATCCTGTTCGTGACGCCAAGTTGTCGCGGGCGGGGAGGAGGGTGTCAGCACACCGCGCTCACCCCTTCTGCTCGGGTCCGGCAGTTGCTCCTGGTGGCTCGAGCTGCGGGCCGGATCCCGGGGTGTCTCGAGCGGCACTCCTCGCCCGTGAGTGAAAGGGGGGTGTTTGTTGGGGTTATAGTTCGTGACGCCACCCACGGTTGTGGTGATTGCACCACCGCTGCTTTGGATGGGGATCCCGGGGATGGTGATGGGAGCAGCCAGGTGTTGTGTTGCCCCTCCGTGGGTAGGGGTTGGTGATCCCGGGGCCCGGTGGAGAGATGTAAAGTGTAGGGCCTGGAGGGCGCAGGGACGCGGGGGCAGCGCTGTGCCTTGCGGCACTATGGTACTCACTCAGCCTGACACGGACACAGTTTGTACGGTAAACCAACGGCTGGTAGGACGGTCCCACAGACGGCTGCACCTGCACTCCCGGTAGGTGACGGTGACTTCTCTCTTCCTTGCACCTGTGTGGTCTGATGGTATCGGTGGATTCCCTCCGGTTACCCGCTCCCCGACTGCAATCTGGGCCGGAGGAGCTCTACACTTTGCCCGCAGGCGCTGGCCCTGGAGAAACTGGTGCCTTGGCGGTGGCGGTGTCTCCCCGTTAATGGTCGGGCTGTTGCCGTCAATCGGGACTTTGTTGTTGGGGGATCTGCGTCCCCGTCACTGACGGATTCGGCAAATTGGGCGACTCCTAGCCTTGCCGGGGTCCGAGAGGCCCCTGCCCTGGTGCTGACTGTCCTTCGGAACACTGCTCCAGACCACCGGGCACACAGCCAACGGGGTCCTTCCAGGAACTTCCGAACGGTCCCACTCCGGACAGTCACCGCCGTCGCTGACCTTGCTGTTCTAGCCCTACACACAGCTGGGCTCTCAGGCTTTGCACACTCTCTGCGCTGTCTCCACTTCTTGCTTTCCTCCTCTTCCACTTTCCTTTCCTTCACTTTCACTTCTGGTTGTTTACTCTAGCCCCTGCCTGGGCTACTCCTCACTCCTTCCACTTCCTCCTCCCTGACAGATCTGCCTGGTCACTTCCCGCCTCCAGAGTTGTGAGCTCCTTGGTGGGCGGAGCCAACCGCCTGGCCCACCCCCTGGTGTGCATCATCAACCTCTGGAGGAAGGCAACAAGGATTTTTGGTTAGCAGGTGTGCCTACCTGGAGTGTGGGGTGTGGTGGTGTTGTTACTCGTGTCCCCTGGCTTGTCCAGGGCGACACATAACCAAGGAGGATGCGGATACTGTGCAGAAGGGCAGATTGCACAGTACCCTGTGACGACCTGAGAGGCCAGGGCATCACAGATGATCATCTAATTACATTACTGCAGCGTATATGCAATAGGAAATATTAACAAAGGCACAAAAGAAGGGGGAATTTATTCATATTTTTTTTTAATAATTGTGAGTTACCTGAAGGTGCTTTAAAGGCAATCTGTCACCAGGTTTTCTCCACCTAAACTGAGAGAAGTATAATGTAGAGAAAGAGACCTTTATTGCAGTGATGTTAATTACTGAACTGCCATGTAGTCCTCCATATTCATGAGCCGCCCACACTACTGATTGGCAGATTTCTGCTTATGCACAGTATACATAGAAAGCTGTCAATTTGTGATGTGGGAGGAGTTATACAGGGCTCAGCATTCAGAGAACTGGTAGATCTGCAGTAGATGATAGAGTGACTTTATCAAAACTAAAAGAAGAAGCACAGTAAGTAATACATCACTGGAATCAGGGTCTTAGCCCTGTATGTCATGCTGCTCTCAGATGATGTAGCAAAAACCTAGTGACAGATTCCCTTTCAAATGCCTTTCCATATTGGTAAGAATATTTACAACTAAAAAATCTTATATAATCTATGTTGATTAGTGACAACCATAAACTGTGGTTTTATTTTTAATTTCCTTGTGGTCCCTTTCAAGCTGGAGCTTTGGTTGCTTACAAGCTGATGCATCAGGGATGGTGCATGTCACAAGTTTATCAGGCTTCAGCAAGTATCTAACTGGGGCTTTAGTTAAGGTGGAGGAAATTATGCACAGTTTAAATATTAGGCTTTTCCTAAAAATCTGAAGATGAAGAGGAATTTCACCTTTCAGCATGACAACCCGAAGTACACCTCCAAGTCAACAAAATAATGGCTTTGCTAGAAGAAGATTAAAGTTTTGGAGGGATTGTCAACCAGAGGCAAAACTGGAATACAATTGGAAATCAATGGGTTGACCTGAATAGGGTGGAGTACACAGGAGAGGGTTTTGAAATCTGACAGCTTTGGAGCATAACTGCAACGAAATGTGAGCTCAAAAAGCCATATGTCATGAATTTGTCATGCTTGACAGACAGTCCTGTGGTGTCCGACTGTAGAAAGTCCCAGCGTTTGGCTACACAAGTTTCTCCCTGATTTCCCTTTTTCCTTGCTCGAGGTTAATCCCTTTCTCTTTAGGACCCTGCAAATTTCCTTTCAGCTGTTACTCATCAGCACTTCTTTGTGTCTTTAAATTCTCTCATACCTCCTTGCTCTTTGCTGGTGATAGGTTTTAAAACCCTTTACAGGTCTTGAGTGCAAGCAGTCAGCTTGTATTCATCTGGAGAAACTTTGTTCTTTTTGCAGTTCCTCTCACAGAGTCATCTGGAGATACAGTCATATGAAAAAGTTTGGGCACCCCTATTAATGTTAACCTTTTTACTTTAAAACAATTTGGGTTTTTGCAACAGCTATTTCAGTTTCATATATCTAATAACTGATGGACTCGGTAATATTTCTGGATTGAAAAGAGGTTTATTGTACTAACAGAAAATGTGCAATCCGCATTTAAACAAAATTTGACCGGTGCAAAAGTATGGGCACCTCAACATAAAAGTGACATTAATATTTTGTAGATCCTCCTTTTGCAAAAATAACAGCCTCTAGTCACTTCTTGTAGCTTTTAATGAGTTTCTGGATCCTGGATGAAGGTATATTTGACCATTCCTGTTTACAAAACAATTCCAGTTCAGTTAAGTTTGATGGTCGCCGAGCATGGACAGCACGCTTCAAATCATCCCACAGATGTTCAATGAATTCAGGTCTGGGGACTGGGATGGCCATTCCAGAACATTGTAATTGTTCCTCTGCATGAATGCCTGGGTAGATTTGGAGCGGTGTTTTGGATCATTGTCTTGCTGAAATATCCATCCAGCGTAACTTCAACTTCGTCACTGATTCTTGCACATTATTGTCAAGAATCTGCTGATACTGGGTTGAATCCATGCGACCCTCAACTTTAACAAGGGCCCCGGGACAACCAACCCCCCTACCCACAGAGGGGAGGAACAACATCCAAGCTGCTCCCTGTCATCGCTCCCGGGATCCCCGTCCAGAGCAGCGGTGGTGTCACAACCTCACCACAACCGTGGGTGGCGTCACGGACAATAAATCCCCAAAACCATTCCCCTTTTCACTCACGGGCGAGGAGCGCTGCTCGAGTTCCCGGGATCCGGCCCACGGCTCGAGCCACCGAGCAGCAAGCGAAGCAGCAGCAGCCGGACCCGAGCAGTGAGTGAGCGCAGCGCCCCCTCCCCGCCCGCGACAGATCCAACTAATAAATAGTCCTTGTAAAGGCTGAACACAGTGTCCTGTAGCTACTAGCAGCTGAAGAAATCGTAAAACCAGCTATAGGCAGGGCCGTATTTACCACTAGGCACCTGTGGTCCGGTGCCTAGGGCGGCGCAATGCGGGGGGGCGGCGCCTTCTAGCAGCAAAAAAAAAAAAAAAAAAAAATATTATTTTTTTTTTTTTTTTAATTATTATTATTTTTTTTTTTTACCTATCCCACTAAATCCGCAGTCTTTTCGCGGGGGGGGGTCGGGGTAAAGGGGGGTGTTGTGTTGGGCGCACGGGCGCCCCTCTATTGATTTGTATGTATCCGCGTCTTTAAAGCACTGCAGGCAACGGGCACAGGGAGCTGATTGAACCCGGAACTGCCGACAGCTGCATTTCCGGGGTCACAACACGCGCGCTCCAATCAGCTTCTTGCCAAACCTGTGCAGAGCTCACAGCAGGCACCAGTGTGACGTCTGGAGGATAATCACCGGGTCCGGAGCAGGTAATAAGCTGTCTATATGTGAAGGGGGGGCTTTACTGCTAACTGTATGTGATGGGGGGAGGGGAGCACTGCATACTCAGAAATGCCTGTGCTAACTGTATGTGATGGAGGGAGGGGTGCACTGCATCATGCAGTGCACCCCTCCCCCCATCACATACAGTTAGCACAGGCATTTCTGAGTATGCAGTGCGCCCCTCCCCCATCACATACAATTAGCAGTAAGCACAGGCATTTCTGAGTATGCATGCAGTCTGCATGCATACTCAGAAATGCCTGTGCTTACTGCTAATTGTATGTGATGGGGGGAGGGGCGCACTGCATACTCAGAAATGCCTGTGCTTACTGCTAATTGTATGTGATGGGGGGAGGGGCGCACTGCATACTCATAAATGCCTGTGCTAACTGTATGTGATGGGGGAGGGGTGCACTGCATGCATACTCACAATTAGCAGTAAGCACAGGCATTTCTATGTGATGGGGGGAGGGGCGCACTACATACTCAGAAATGCCTGTGCTAACTGTATGTGATGGGGGGAGGGGGGCACTGCATGCATACTCACAATTAGCAGTAAGC
Source organism: Anomaloglossus baeobatrachus (assembly GCF_048569485.1). Taxonomy (NCBI): domain Eukaryota; kingdom Metazoa; phylum Chordata; class Amphibia; order Anura; family Aromobatidae; genus Anomaloglossus; species Anomaloglossus baeobatrachus. Next base: position 300,587,978 of record NC_134354.1, read on the forward strand.
ACAGGCATTTCTATGTGATGGGGGGAGGGGCACACTGCATACTCAGAAATGCCTGTGCTAACTGTGATTAGCTGAGGCTGGGGGAGAGGGAGGCTGGGGGTGAGGGAGGCTGGGGGGAGAGAGAGGCTGAGGCTGGGGGGAGAGAGAGGCTGAGGCTGGGGGGAGAGGCTGGGGGGAGAGAGAGGCTAAGGCTGGGGGGGAGGCTGGGGGGAGAGAGAGGCTGGGGGGAGAGAGAGGCTGAGGCTGGGGGGAGAGAGAGAGGCTAAAGCTGGGGGGGAGGCTGGGGGGAGAGAGAGGCTGAGGTTGGGGGGGAGGCTGGGGGGAGAGAGAGGCTGAGAGGAGAGAGGCTGATGCTGGGGTAGGCTGGGGGGAGAGGGAGGCTGGGCAGGAGGCTGGGGGGAGAGAGAGAGGCTGAGGCTGGGAGGAGGGAGGCTGATACTGGGGGAAGCTGGGAGCAGGGAGGCTGATGCTGGGGGAGGCTGGGAGCAGAGAGGCTGATGCTGGGGGAGGCTGGGAGGGGGAGGGGGAGGCTTGGAGGAGGGAGGCTGATGCTCAGGGAGGCTGGGAGGCTGATGTTGGGGGAGGCTTGGAGGAGGGGGGCTGGGAGGCTGGGAGGAGGGAGGCTGATGCTGGGGGAGGCTGGGAGGAGGGAGGCTGATGCTGGGGGAGGGAGGCTGATGCTGGGGGAAGCTGGGAGCAGGGAGGCTGATGCTGGGGGAGGCTGGGAGGAGAGAGGCTGATGCTGGAGGAGGCTCATGCTGGGGGAGGCTGGGAGGAGAGAGGCTGATGCTGGGGTAAGCTGGGAGCAGGGAGGCTGATGCTGAGGGAGGCTGGGGGGAGAGAGGCTGATGCTGGGGGAGGCTGGGGGGAGAGAGGCTGATGCTGGGGGAGAGGCTGCTGCTGGAGGCGGGGGGAGAGAGGCTGCTGCTGGGGGAATGAGAGAGAGGGGCCAATGCTAGAGACAGAGGACAAGGGTTGAGGGATAGTGCAATGACAATATCGATGGGGGGGAGTGTAAGGACTCAGAATAAGAGGGGGGCAGCATTGGGAGCTCATTATGGAGAAGGGGCAGCATGTGTGGGCTCAGTATGGAGTGGAACAATGTAGGGGAGTCAATATCAAGAGTGGGGTAGTGTGTGTGTGTGTGTGTGTGTGTGTGTGTGTCTCAGCATAAGCGCTAGTGTGGTGGTCTTAGTATGATGAGTGGGGCAGCATGGAGGTGTCATTATGGAAAAAAGGAAGGCAGCATTAGGAGCTCATGGAGAGAGGCAGCATGCATGGGACATTGTGAGGAGGGGGAAGCATGCATGGGACATTGTGAGGAGGGGGCAGCATGCATGGGACACTGTGAGGAGGGGGCAGCATGCATGGGACACTGAGGAGGGGGCAGCATGCATGGGACATTGTGAGGAGGGGGCAGCATGCATGGGACACTGTGAGGAGGGGGCAGCATGCATGGGACATTGTGAGGAGGGGGCAGCATGCATGGGACATTGTGAAGAGGGAGCAGCATGCATGGGACACTATGAGGAGGGGGCAGCATGCATGGGGTACTGTGAGGAGGGAGCAGCATGCATGGGACACTGTGAGGAGGGGGCAGCATGCATGGGACATTGTGAGGAGGGGGCAGCATGCATGGGACATTGTGAAGAGGGAGCAGCATGCATGGGACAATGTGAGGAGGGGGCAGCATGCATGGGGCACTGTGAGGAGGGAGCAGCATGCATGGGACATTGTGAGGAGGGGGAAGCATGCATGGGACATTGTGAGGAGGGGCCAGCATGCATGGGACATTGTGAGGAGGGGGCAGCATGCATGGGACATTGTGAGGAGGGGGCAGCATGCATGGGGCACTGTGAGGAGGGCGCAGCATGCATGGGACACTGTGAGGAGGGGGCAGCATGCATGGGACATTGTGAGGAAGGGGCAGCATGCATGGGACATTGTGAGGAGTGGGAAGCATGCATGGGACACTGTGAGGAGGGAGCAGCATGCATGGGACATTGTGAGGAGTGGGAAGCATGCATGGGACACTGTGAGGAGGGAGCAGCATGCATGGGACACTGAGGAGGGGGCAGCATGCATGGGACATTGTGAGGAAGGGGCAGCATGCATGGGACACTGTGAGGAGGGAGCAGCATGCATGGGACATTGTGAGGAGGGAGCAGCATGCATGGGACATTGTGAGGAGGGGGAAGGATGCATGGGACATTGTGAGGAGGGGCCAGCATGCATGGGACATTGTGAGGAGGGGGCAGCATGCATGGGACATTGTGAGGAGGGGGCAGCATGCATGGGGCACTGTGAGGAGGGCGCAGCATGCATGGGACACTGTGAGGAGGGGGCAGCATGCATGGGACACTGTGAGGAGGGAGCAGCATGCATGGGACACTATGAGGAGGGAGCAGCATGCATGGGACATTGTGAGGAGTGGGAAGCATGCATGGGACACTGTGAGGAGGGAGCAGCATGCATGGGACACTGAGGAGGGGGCAGCATGCATGGGACATTGTGAGGAAGGGGCAGCATGCATGGGACACTGTGAGGAGGGAGCAGCATGCATGGGACATTGTGAGGAGGGAGCAGCATGCATGGGACATTGTGAGGAGGGGGAAGGATGCATGGGACACTGTGAGGAGGGAGAAGCATGCATGGGACACTGAGGAGGGGGCAGCATGCATGGGACATTGTGAGGAAGGGGCAGCATGCATGGGACACTGTGAGGAGGGAGCAGCATGCATGGGACATTGTGAGGAGGGGGCAGCATGCATGGGACACTGTGAGGAGGGAGCAGCATGCATGGGACATTGAGGAGGGGGCAGCATGCATGGGACATTGTGAGGAAGGGGCAGCATGCATGGGACATTGTGAGGAGGGGGAAGCATGCATGGGACACTGTGAGGAGGGGGCAGCATGCATGGGACACTGTGAGGAGGGGGCAGCATGCATGGGACATTGTGAGGAGGGGGCAGCATGCATGGGACACTGTGAGGAGGGGGCAGCATGCATGGGACATTGTGAGGAGGGGGCAGCATGCATGGGACACTGTGAGGAGGGGGCAGCATGCATGGGACATTGTGAGGAGGGGGCAGCATGCATGGGACATTGTGAGGAGGGGGCAGCATGCATGGGACATTGTGAGGAGGGGGCAGCATGATGTGAGGTCAATGTGCAGATCATATTTCATAATTGAGGAAGGTGTGGTGGGTATAATTTATAAGGGAGGGCAGTGTGTAGTTTATTAGGGACAGTGTCACAGTCACAGTATATAAGTGGGGACGGTGTGGTGGGAATATTTTATACTCATGCTATGTTTTGATGTGCCTGTGGTGATTCCCATTGGGGGGGGGGGGGTTAGTGCCCTTCATTTCTCATTGATACTTTTTAAAGTGTTTTACAGAGTAGATCTGCCTTAAACAGATGTCGTGTGCGAAAACTCAGTTTTACGTTGTCACTAAGGGGCGCGACCACTTAAAGTGCCTAGGGCAGCACGAAGGCAAAATACAGCCCTGGCTATAGGGACAGTGCAGTGTCCTGCATGAGATAGCATTCCTGCATCAAAATCCTAAATAGTCCTTGTAAGGGCTGAAGCCAGTAGTCAGTATCTGCTATCAGCTGCATAAATTGCCAGGCTGCAAAACAGTGAATGCAGAACCAGCTATAGGGCCAGTGACAGTGCAGTGCCTTGTATGAGATAGCATTTCTGCATCAAAATCCTAAATAGTCCTTGTAAGGGCTGAAGCCAGTAGTCAGCTCTATAAATTGCCAGGCTGCAAAACAGTGAATGCAGAATCAGCTATAGGGTCAGTGTTAAGCGGGCTTTACACGCTACGACATCGCTCAAGTGATTTCGTTGGGGTCACGAAATTTGTGACGCACATCCGGTCGCTTTAGCGATGCCGTTGCGTGTGACACCTATGAGCGATTTTGTATCGTCGCAAATACGTGCAAAATCGCTCATTGGTGACATGGGGGTCCATTCTCAAATATCGTTACTGCAGCAGTAACGAAGTTGTTCCTCGTTCCTGCGGCAGCACACATCGCTCCGTGTGACACCGCAAGAACGAGGAAGCTCTCCATACCTGCCTCCTGGCCACAATGCAGAAGGAAGGAGGTGGGCGGGATGTTAGTCCCGCTCATCTCCGCCCCTCCGCTTCTATTGGGCGGCGGTTTAGTGACGCTGCTGTGACGTTGCTGTGATGCTGAACGAACCGCCCCCTTAGAAAGGAGGCGGTTCGCCGGTCACAGCGACGTCGCAGGGAAGGTAAGTCCGTGTGACGGGTCCGGGCGATGTTGTGCGACACGGGCAGAGATTTGCCCATGTCGCACAACCGATAGGGGCGGGTACGCACGCTGACGATATCGGTACCGATATTGCAGTGTGTAAAGCGGCCTTTAGTGCAGTGCCTTGTTAGGTGAGAGAGATCCATCTGTAAACCAAAAAAAACAAAATCCTCTTATTAGTGCTGCATACGGTATGTTAGTGCGGTGTCTGATATAGGGAGATCTTTTTCACAAGCAGGGAGAGATTTAAAGCTGTCCTGACATCTGCTACTAATAATCAACAATCCCAGCACTGCTATATCACTTGTGTGTGTTCTACTAGGGATACGTATTGCAAATTCCTAAAAAAGGTCCCAAAATTTACCAAAAAAACGGGTTCAGGTGTGGTGTAATTAATACTCGGTGTACAGGTGTAGTGTAATTAATACTCGGTGTCAGTGCCTCTACTCCTGCCTGACGCCAAATACCATTATAGCACCAACCTAGCATCCTGGTGGTATCATCTTCATATCTTACAGAACCTACATAGTGTGCTACTCTTACTAAAACACAGTGTCAGTGTTACCAAATTTTTAATTAATACTCGGTGTCAGTGCCACCACTTCTGCCTGAAGCCAAATACCGTTATAACACGAAGCTAGCATCCTGGTGGTGACGTCTTCATATCATACAAAACCTACATAGTGTGCTACTCTTACTAAAACACAGTGTCAGTGTTACCAAATTTTTAATTAATACTCGGTGTCAGTGCCACCACTTCTGCCTGAAGCCAAATACCGTTATAACACGAAGCTAGCATCCTGGTGGTGGCGTCTTCATATCATACAAAACCTACATAGTGTGCTACTCTTACTAAAACACAGTGTCAGTGTTACCAAATTTTTAATTAATACTCGGTGTCAGTGCCACCACTTCTGCCTGAAGCCAAATACCGTTATAACACGAAGCTAGCATCCTGGTGGTGGCGTCTTCATATCATACAAAACCTACATAGTGTCCTGCTCTTACTAAAACACAGTCAGAGTGCCAAAAACCAATGCTAAAATAAAAGTGGTGTCAAACCCTGTTTTCTTTTAGGCTATGTGCGCACGTGTGCGTATTACATGCAGTTACGCTGCGATCTGCAGCGCAGCGTAACTGCATGCGTCCTGCGTCCCATGCACAGTCTATGGAGATTGTGCAGGAGCCGTGCGCACGTGGCATATTAGAACGCAGCGATTCAGCTGCTGCCCGAATCGCTGCATTCTAAGAAGTGACATGTTACTTCTTCCGTGCGGTTTGCATGCTGTCTATAGGGAGAGGCAGCATGCAGAGTGCACGTTCTCTGCTGGCTACATGGGCTTCAGAACGGAGCTTTTCAGCTGCGCTCTGAAGCGCACCTTTTAGGTGCGGTGCAGAGCGCACACGTGCACACATAGCCTTAAGGCCACTTTACACAAACAGATAAATCTTTGGCAGATCTGTGGTTGCAGAGAAATCATGGACATATTGTTCCATTTGTACACAGCCACAAACCTAACACTGATTGTCCATAATTTCACTGCAACCACAGATCTGCCGCAGATTTATCTCTGTGTGTAAGGTGGCCTTTAGGGCTGAAAGACATTCACAACATCGTTGTCGACTCCTCCAAGTGTTACTTTGTCCAATAAAGGTATCTTGCGGTTTTTAGACTTACAGAAACAGCTATCGTGGGAACCTATTAACACAAGTTTAACAACCCGGCATCAGTGTTGCTCCACTGCCTGTACAAAAGGTCACGTTATAGTATTCACCTTCAAGTAATCAAACCAAAAAAATGGGTAAAAGAGGTGGTAAGGGCCATGGACGAGGTGGTAGTGACAGTGGTGGTTGCCCAAGCACTGTGACCGAGCCAAAGAAAAAGGTTCCTGCTTTATCTATCTCTGCCTTCCTATCCCAATTTTCTTGTCCACGTGGGAAACCACTCTTGCGTCCTGAACAGTACGAACAGGTAACGAGTTGGTTAGCAGAAAATGCCTCCAGTTACTTGTCGAGTAGCAAATCCCAAGGGTCCACACAGACAGACTTGAGTATCCCAGAGGCTGGGCCATCAAATCCTCAGCCTGCTCCTCCTTCCTCACAGCATCAGTATTCTAAGGAGACATGACTCGCTCACCCCAGGGCTTTGGGTGACCCGGTGTCAGGCCGGACTAGTCCAGGGTAGTCAGCGGTGGCGGGGCCCGACTCCGTGACCCTGGCGGGGTCAATTAATATGGCGGCTGTGGGGGTGATGATCAATAATAAAGTTTGTGGAAATATATTCGTGATGCCACCTGTGGATTGCGGCTATGGAGCCGCCGCTGCTGGATGGGGTCTCCGGGACTGATGTAATGGCAGCTATGGTGGTTCTGCTCCCCACAGGTGGAGCGGTACCCCGGGGCAACCGTTGGTGCCTGTAAGAGTCTATGTGGTTTTGTGAATGATGCGGTGCAGGGCCGACAGGGCAGTGAAAGGAACAGGCACAAACAGTAGTCTCTTTACCTTCTTTTACTCTGCGACAAACGGTGCAGTCCTGGGAGACCGTTACAGGGGTAATGGCAATCCGGTCGGCCTGGAAGCAGTTGGGGTTATCTCCTTGGCCAGGTGAGTATTGAGGCCTTCTCCTTACTCTTTCTTCACTTTTACAGGACCCTGCATTATTGGTTTAGCGGGAGCCCTCTCTCTGCTGGGACTTGTGGTACATCACGTTCCCGTATGGTAGGCTGCGCAGGCCCTCTCTGATGCTTCTCTGCTGGAGTCCACACCGGGTCCCTGTAATGCAGCTGTACCTTCGGGTTGTTTTGGGGGCCTGGAGACCTAGAGTCCTCCTGCCCTTCGGATTCGGTTACTGGGTGATCTAACACCCTGGCAACCACAGACTCCGATGTCTAATTTTCAGTGAGTTGTTCTGAGGCGAACCGGTTCCAACCTGTTCTCCCCTAGAATCTTTTCTCCGTGCCTCTCTGCAAATTATTATTATTATTATTATTATTTATTATTATAGCGCCATCAATTCCATGGCGCTTTACATGTGAAAGGGGTATACATAATAGGGACAAGTACAATAATCATAAACAGTACAAGACACAGACAGGTACAGGAGGAGAGAGGTCCCTGCCCTCGAGGGCTCACAGTCTACAAGGGATGATTTCAGACAACAGGAGAAAAGCAGGTTTAAATACCGCGCCAAACCACAAGAGTCCAGATGAAGTTAGTAAATCTCTTTTCTTTATTTTCACAGGTCTACGCGTTTCAAGGACACATCCGTCCTCTTCCTCAGGACAAATGCAGAGAATACTATCTATAGTATATATATATAGATAGTATTCTCTGCATTTGTCCTGAGGAAGAGGATGGATGTGTCCTTGAAACGCGTAGACCTGTGAAAATAAAGAAAAGAGATTTACTAACTTCATCTGGACTACTGTGGTTTGGCGCGGTATTTAAACCTGCTTTTCTCCTGTTGTCTGAAATCACTCCGTTTTTGCGGGACTGCTGCCTTCCACGTTACTTTCATGCTGTCAAAGGGGTTGTGACTGGCACAACCGCATCAGGTGAGTGTTCCTGTTACACATTCACCTCCCATTGTTATACCGGGTAAGACCCTATTTGCGCCTTTCTTCCCACAGTTTTTTCGCAGTCTACAAGGGATAGATGAGGATACAGTAGGTTAGGGTAGAGCTGATTGTGCGGCGCTGTATCAGACTGAGGGTTACGGCAGGTTGTAGGCTTGTCGGAAGAGGTGGGTCTTCAGGTTTCTTTTGAAGCTTGGCAAGGTAGGCGAGAGTCTGATGTGTTGTGGCAGAGCATTCCAGAGCATGGGGGAGGCACGGGCGAAATCTTGGATGCGATGGTGGGAAGAGGAGATGAGAGGGGAGTAGAGAAGGAGATCTTGTGAGGATCGGAGGTTACGTGTAGGTAAGTACCGGGAGACTAGGTCACAGATGTAGGTTGGAGACAGGTTGTGGATGGCTTTGTATGTCATGGTTAGTGTTTTGAACTGGAGTTGTTGGGCAATGGGAAGTCAGTGAAGGGATTGGCAGAGAGGAGAGGTCGAGGAGTAGCGGGGGGACAGGTGGATTAGCCGGGCAGCATAGTTTAGAATAGATCCTGCTTTTCTGGGCTGAGCTATCTTAGCTCCAGGCCCCAGCTCGCAAGCCTGCACTACTCAAACTCCTCTCTCCTTGAACTCTCCTCACAGACTACCTAACTCCTCCCCCAGGTCAGAGCTTAAGGGATCCCCCCTGGAACTCCAGGTTTAGAGCTCCCCCTGCTTGCCTGGGAGAGGAATGGTGTTGGATGCCTGGTACTTACTGGCCAATAGATTTCCCCAATTACTTCCAGGCTCAGCATTAACCCTTTGGAGGAGGACAACACTGTTGTGACAACCAGATGCTGGGCCGCCACACTCCCCCTTAGTTAAAATCAGTACTCCCGGACTGAAGAAACATAACAAGGCATAACATTATAACATTTCATCCCTTTATGGGAGGCACCTTTCTTGAACGTTACAAACTTAAATGACAACTATTATGAGTCCAGTGTGGCTCCCTGCCGGGTGTCCATTGCACTGCTCCATGGGGGACCCGCCACGATTAAACCCCCAACGTAGGCTCTGGGTGTGCATCAGAGCATCGATGCCCCGATTCTATGCACGCAGGACGGGTTTTTCTTCTGGGGTGTTGAGCACAATGGGTGCTAACTATAAACAATTAAAGTTTTGGTCACCCATAGTCCAGTGACCAATGTCCATATACTTAATCATCTAAAACAAAAGCATTATAGAATAGACATTTCAAATAACTATTTACACTCTAATAGGTACTTTTCCTCTTACTTCCTATACCTTTGAGGGGGCTGTCCCTGGGTGCTACGTTGGGACCTGCGTAGTACTGGTGTTGATTCACTACTACTTGGGGGGTGTACTACCTCAGTGTTGCTGGTAGGCCTAACTCTGACAGGTATGCGTGACTGTTGCCTACGGGGTCTTAGATTCACCAAGGGTATGACAGATTCACCACTGGCAGGGGGTTGATTCTCCTGTTCCACTGCTGGCGTGATATTTATTGCTGGGACTGACAGGTCTTCAGGTGGATCAGGAACCTCTTCTGTTTCTGGTACAACCACTTGCGGGAATGTCAATGCTGGTACCACTATAGTCTTATTTATTTGGGTCCATGTTTTGGGGAATTTTCCAAGTACTGTTTGGATCATTTCTTCTTCTTTTTCTTGAAGTTGGGGACTTTCTTGAACTTCTTCTTTGGTCTTACACCGTTCAGGGCATACTTTCAGATGATCTCTAGAAACTGCTTGATATGTTTTGCCTCCATCTTTACTTATTAGACACACTTTGCTGTTGTCAAAATTTGAGGGGATAATTGTCTAGGGCTCGTTTTCCTACTGGTCATCTAATTTGTGCATCCTCCGCTTTTTCTTGAGGACCTGTTCTCCAGGTGCTAAGGGAGTTGCTGGGGCTGTTTGATTGTAGTTCTTTTCTTGTCTCCTTCTTGCTTGGGGCAGGCTCTTTTCCACACATTCTTGAACTTGGCAGTATTGTTGTTGTCGCTCTGTGTTCCAATCTTCTATCTGTTGAACCGCTTCAGGTGACACAGTTCCCATATCGAAGTCTACAGGTAACTTGCCAGGTCTTGTTCGCATCAAGTAAGCGGGGCTGGAGTTGGTGGAGTTTACTGGAATATAATTGTACAAGTCCACTAGATCTGGTAACTTCTCTGGCCATTGGTTTCTTTCTTCTAGAGGCAAAGTCTTGAGCAAGTCAATAACCACATGATTCATTTTCTCGCACAGTCCATTGGTTTGAGGGTGGTACGGTGTCGTTCTTATTTTCTTACAGCCGTACATGTTACAGAACTCTTGAAACACTTCTGCCTCAAATGCAGGGCCCTGATCAGTCAGTACTCTTTCAGGATAACCGTGTGGTCGTCAAAGTATGCTTGAAATGCCCTTGCTGCTGTTTTGGCTGTTTGGACTTTCACGGGCACTACTACCAGGAAACGAGAGTAATGGTCCACAATGGTAAGGGCATAGACATAGCTGGTCCGACTTGGTGTTAACTTTACGTGGTCTATGGCCACCAACTCAAGGGGCTGCTTCGTGATAATTGGCTGCAGGGGAGACCTCTGGTTGGTATCATCTTTCCGCCTTAGGTTACACGGACCACATTCTCGGCACCACTTCTCAATTGCCTTTCTCATGTTCACCCAGTAGAACCGATCACGGAGTAGGACCTCCAACTTCTTCCACCCGAAGTGTCCTGCTCCATCGTGGTAAGCTGCTAGGACCATAGGGGCATCCTTCTGGGGAAAAACTATTTGCCAGATGAGTTCATTAGTTCACCAGTTAACATATCTTTTGCATAACTTGCCCTTGTAGAGAAACAGTCGTCCCCTCGACTTCCACAGCTTTTGGGCTTCTTGTGGAGCACCTGGACCAAGATGGGTTTCAGCTTGTGCTAGCTTTTCTTTGACTAATCGGATGGCCGGGTCACTGTTCTGTGTTTCCTTCATCTATGATGGAGTAATGGGTTGACCGAGACCCCTTGCTGGCTCGAGCGCTTCTCTTTTACAGCATGCCATCTTCAGCCGGACATAGGATGTTTCTACTTGACTGCTCCATTTGAATGTTTGAATGTAGGACTTTGCTTCTTAGCCTTCTTCGGCTGACCCACCAGGAGATCTTGAAGAGGCGCTGCTATTTTCATGAAACCGTCAATGAACCTTCGGTAGTAGCCCACCAGCCCAAGAAACTGCCGCACCTCCTTATCGTGGTGGGTCTTGGCCAGTCCTTGATTACTGTGACTTTCTCTGGATCAGGTGCCACACCTTCTGCGCTGACTACATGAGCCAGGTACTGTACCTTTGGCTTCAAGAGGTGACATTTTGACGGCTTTATCTTCAGGCCATACTCGGACAAGGACTCAAACACTTCTGCCAAGTGCCTCAGGTGGACTTCATAGGTTTTCGAGTAGACTATGACGTCATCCAGGTACAATAACACAGTTCCAAAGTTGTAATGGCCCTTGCAGCACTCCATCAATCTTTGAAATGTCCCTGGGGCGTTGCAGAGCCCGAAAGGCATACAGTTGAACTTGCAGAGGCCCATTGGTGTAGTGAATGCAGTCTTCTCCTTGTCCGCCTCCACCACGGGAACCTGCCAATACCCACTGGTGAGATCCAAGGTGGAGAAATAGTTAGCTGATTTTAAAGCTGCTAATGACTCTTCTATTCTGGGTAGTGGATAAGCATCTTTATGTGTAATGCGGTTAATTTGCCTATAATCAACGCACATTCTCATTGTGCTATCTTTTTTCTTTACGAGCACTAGTGGAGCTGCCCAGGGGCTACAACTATCTCTGATCACCCCCGCCTCCTTCATGTCCCGCAAAATTTCTTTGGCACGCTGATATTGAGCTGGGGGTATAGGGCGATATCTCTCTTTAATGGGATGATGTTCAGTGGGGATTCGATGTTTAACCCCTTTTACCTGCCCAAAGTCTAGAGGGTGTTTGCTGAAGACCTGATCGTCTTCCTTTACCACCCGATAAACCCCATGCTTTTGGTGCGAAGGGGTGGAGTCAGTGCCCACATGTAATCTTTGACACCAGTCCTCCAGCTGTCCCTTGGAGCCATTGTCTTTCGCCTGTTCGTACGGGATCAAGGGTTCCATTGTCCTGATAGCATTATTACTGACAGTGTACAGCTTAGCTACAGTGGCGTACCGGGGCAATTTGGCTTCCTCCTCCCCACAATTCAGGATGCAAACGGGTTCTCTTCCCTTGCGGATGTCTGCTAACCCTCTGGCTGTCAGGACTCCAGGCCTGCTGTCTGAATAAACAGGTTCTATCAGGGCCTGGTAATCCTGACTAGAGATGAGCGAACCAGCCGCGGTTCGGCTCGAGCTCGGTCCGCCGAACCGAGGACTGGTTCGAGTTTGGTTCGGCGAACCGGTTCGGTGAACCGCTCGAACCCATAGGAAACAATGGGAGGCAATCACAAACACATAAAAACGCATTATAAATGTACACATACAGTTAATAAACATTGCCATAACACTGACCTGTCCCCGAGATGCGTCCTGCACTCTGTCTCCCGCAGCTTTTCCATCGGTAATCGCTGCGTCCTACGGGAACACCAGCAGTGATGCAGGACCTATCGTGACGTCAAAATAGCCATGTGACCAGTCACGTGTTTATTATCTCATTGGCTACAGACTGGTCACATGACTATGACGCGTCATGCTAGGACCTGTCATTGCATCTCTCTGTTACACGGTGCACGTTTGTGCTTCGCCGTGTACATGCTCTAGCACACAGTCGACTCCCCGCTCTGCTTCTCCGTTCCCTTAAGGTACCGTCACACTAAGCGACGCTCCAGCGCTCCCACCAGCAACCTGACCTGGCAGGGATCGCTGGAGCGTCGCTACACGGGTTGCTGGTGAGCTGTTAAACAGGCAGATCTCACCAGCAACCAGTGACCAGCCCCCAGCCAGCAGCACGCGTGGAAGCGATGCTGCACCTGATAACTAAGGTAAATATCGGGTAACCAACCCGATATTTACCTTGGTTACCAGCGCACACCGCTTAGCACTGGCTCCCTGCACTCCTAGCCAGAGTACACATCGGGTTAATTTTACCCGATGTGTAGTCTGGCTATGTGTGCAGGGAGCAGGGAGCCGGCACTGGCAGCGTGAGAGCGGCGGACGCTGGTAACGAAGGTAAATATCGGGTAACCAAGGAAAGGTCTTCTTGGTTACCCGATGTTTACCGTAGTTACCAGCATCCGCAGAAGCCTGCTCCTGACCGGCTGACACAGCCGGTCAATAACGGAGATCACCGTTGCCATAGCAACGTGCTTGGTAGCGGTGACGATGACATCCCGCTACCAGCATGCAGCGGCACCGGAATCACGTGATCGGAGCAGCGTTGCTATGGCAACCCGTGCCACCGCTTACAGCCGGGAGCCTGTGGTCACTCTCACAGATGGTTTCTGCACGGAGCACAGTGTCCTTTCTCCCCTGCAGCTGTACTGTCTGATGTAGCAGAGCTGCATGTGTTGAAGGAGAAAGAAGACAGAAGAGCAGGATCGTGGAGGGCTGAGAGGGGGTAATAAAATGGAGTCTCTAAGCGTGTCTGTGTATTTATTTCTATTAAAATATTTTTTTTCTGTGTGGTGTTTTTTTTAACCCTTTATTGGAGATTCTTAATGGCCGGGTCAAACGTGCCTGACATTAAGAATCTCTGACTTAATACTAGCTCGTAAAACAAAGCTAGTATTAACTCATTATTACCCAGCAAGCCACCCGGCTTCAGGGCTGCTGAAGAGTTGGATACAGCGCCAGATGATTGCGCTTCTATGAGAGCGCCATTTTCTGGGGCGGCTGCGGACTGCAATTCGCAGCAGAGGGGCCCAGAAACCTCGGGCTAACCTGTGCTGCGGATCCAATCCCCAGCTGCCTAGTTGTACCCGGCAGGACACAAAAATGGGGCGTAGCTCACGTCGTTTTGTTTTTTTTAATTATTTCATAAAATTCATGAATTAAATAAAAAAAGGGCTTCCCTATATTTGTATTTCCCAGCCAGGTACAAATAGGCAGCTGGGGGTTGGGGGCAGCCGTACCTGCCTGCTGTACCTGGCTAGCGTACAAAAATATGGCGAAGCTCACGTCATTTTTTTTGTAGTTTTTTGGCAAAAAAAATAAAAAATGCTTCCCTGGATTTTCCATTGCCAGTGAAGGTAACACCAAGCAGTGGGGGTCAGCAGCCAGTAGCTGCTTGGATTACCCTTAGCTAGCAATACAAAAAATGCAGTGGGAACCCATATATATTTTTTTAATTATTTATTTATTTATTTAAATAACTAAAAACAAAAAGGGCTTCCATGTATTTTGATTGCTGGACATCACAGTGCTGTAAAAATTATTCTTTAAAAAAAATGACGTAGCGCTCCGCGGTATTTTTGATTCTCAGCGCAGATAAAGCAGACAGCTACGGGTTGCCACCCCCATCTGCCTGGCGTTACCTTAGCTGGCAATCAAAATACAGGGAAGCCCATTAATTTTTTTTATTTAAAAAAATAGTTAAAAAAAAAATGACGTTGGGTCCTCCCCATTTTTGATAGCCAGCTAGGGTAAAGCAGACGGCTGTAGCCTGAAAACCACAGCTGGCAGCTTTACCGTGGTTTGGGATCCAATGTGGAGGTCACCCTAGGCTCTTTTTTTATAATTATTTTATAAATATTAATAATTACAAAAAAAATGTAGGGTCCCCCCCAAATTGGATCACCAGCCAAGGTAAAGCGGGCAGCTGTGGTCTGGTATTCTCAGGGTGGGAAGGTCCATAGTTATTGGTCCTTCACAGCCTTAAAATAGCAGGTCACAGGCGCCCCAGAATTGGCGCATCCACTAGATGCGCAAATCCTGGTGCTTCACCCCAGCTCATCCCGTGCCCTGGTGCGGTGGCAAACGGGGTAATAAATGGGGTTGATACTAGCTGTAAGGTCACCTGACATCAAGCCCAGCAGTTTGTGATGTCATGGCGTCTATCAGATACCAGACATCACAAACTGCGAGCACTAACAAAACAAATAGATGAAAAAAAATGTATTTGAAAAAACACTCCCCAAAACATTCCCTCTTTCACCAATTTATTGTAAGGAAAAAAAATAAGGGGGTCCCACGATGACTCTGGACCGTCTAGAATATGGGGGGACACGCTCAGGGAACGTATCCTCCATTTTCTAGGAGTGCAGACCGTCCATGTGAGGAGTGTGGGTGCAATGAATCTGCACCCACTCTCCCCGGGTCCACAGCAGCAGAGTTCATGTCGTAACTGTTGCTACCAAAGCTGCAATGTCCTGCTCATGAGGTAAAGGCATGCCTAATCAGGAGAACTATTCTACATTTCCAAATATTGGTATTTGCTGATATTATTGCTATTCCACCTACTATATATTGGGGATAGGATCATGGAGATGGAATAGCCCTTTAAGTCCAGTTATCCAGCTGAATGAATACTAAACAGAGCTCGCTATTTAGACATGCTTTCTTGTGGTGTATAACAGACTCTCATGTTTGGTAGTTGTTCAGCAGGGCAACAAATAGCAAATCCCTCGATTTGTAAATGTAGTATAGCTCTCCTGATCAACTATGTTCCTTACCTCATGAGCAGGGCATTGCAGTAGCTTGTAAACCGTAGAAAAAACCCTTATTAAAACATCATTTTTTATTTGATTTAAATTAAAATAGATATCCCAAATTGAAAGACATACACACATATATATACAAACACATAGAGAAAGTGCCACAGTGCAGAATGGGAGTGGTCAACACCCTACCACTTCTCCCTACCTAGCCTGCGGAGGTCGGCACCCTAGATCACGTAATGGCGCCCCCGCTCGGACGTCGGCTCACCCTCCTCTCCCTCCACTAGATTATAAGTGCAGCTAGTCTGGGAGTATAGGAGTGCTCAAAACAGGGTTTTTCTGCACTGTCTCAAATTGATAATACAAAATGCAAAAATTTAAATGTCAGGGATAAGACCTGTTTTCAATTGGCACATATGTGAGTATGCCTCTACAGGAATGGGGTGTAGAATCAGACAGCGGGCTCTGTCATATGAGGACAACATGTCATGATTTCAAAAATAGTTCAAAGGGGTTTTATGCACATATGTTAGCTCTAAGATGTAAACATTCCACTCGATAGCAGCATACAAGTGAACATATATTAAAGTGCTGTGCATATAGCAGCCTGAAAACAGGAGGGGGGTTCCCTCAGGCCCTATAACACCCTGCTTCCACCAGTGTCAGGTTATAACACACTGGTAACATTCAATGGCTCCCCAAACAGTACATATACAATGATCCTCAGAGGCAACCCCGTATATGTGGGAGCACAAGGGCTCCCCATTGCAGTGCCCCTGAGTTGGTGGTAATACTTGGCGTTAAAAATAAAGTAGTTGTGCGTCAGGATGAATTTTATCAACTGTAAGATGAAATCATTATGTTGGGACATATAGGTCCCTCTGGAGTTAAGAAAATGCCTTACTGCTTCTAGACCAATATTGTGGGGGATACAGCTATATAAGGACTCAACGTCAATGGACATAAGTAAGGCTTCTGAATCCACCACCAAGCCCTCAATTTTGTTCAGCAAGTCCATTGTGTCCCTTAAATACGATGGCAAGGATGTTACAAATGGCCGAAGGATTTCATCCACGTAGACACTACAATTCTGGGAGAGAGCCTCTATCCCAGACACAATGGGGCGACCCTTCACTGGAGATATTCCCTTATGAATTTTCGGGAGGGCGTAAAAGGTCGCCACCATTGGTGTTTTGGGTAACAAAAAATCAAATTCCTCTGAGGATATCAATCTCGTTATTTTCGCCTCACACAAAATGCCCTTAAGATCTTTCAGATAGCATAGAGTTGGGTCTGACTTCAAAATTTCATATGTTGAACGGTCTGATAAAATAACCTGGCACATCATTAGATATTCCTTCTGATTCATTATAACAACATTGCCCCCCTTATCGGAGGGCTTTATTACTATTTCTGAATTACTCCCCAAGCTTTGGATGGCCATTCTCTGTTCGATCGTCAAGTTCGGTCTAGTTGGTGTCGACCTCGGATTAATCTTTTTAATCTCATCACAGACCAATTTACAAAAAATGTCGGTACTGTTAAACTCACTCACAGGAGGCATTCTTTTACTTTTGAGTTTCAAACCCGGGGACTAGGACCGAGGCAGTGCGGCAGACTGTGGCCAGCTGCACATACCCCATTGTGGGAGCTCCTGAGGAACCCTGGTGGGACTAGATGCCAGGGGGAAACGCGTCGAGCAGAAAAAGCGGTTCCTGTATCAAGCCTGTACATATTTAGGCGTCCAGTGATTACACTTAAGTATACGGTTATCTGGCGATTGGTCCAAGTTTGCGTAATAAGCTAAGTACTTGACTATACTATTGTTACTTTTACCTACAGTGATTGGGTGCTAGTGGAATATTTGATCCATGTGGAATTTACTATTTATGCTGCTATCATTACGGGGTTGCCTCTGAGGATCATTGTATATGTACTGTTTGGGGAGCCATTGAATGTTACCAGTGTGTTGTAACCTGACACTGGTGGAAGCAGGGTGTTATAGGGCCTGAGGGAACCCCCCTCCTGTTTTCAGGCTGCTATATGCAAAGCACTTTAATATATGTTCACTTGTATGCTGCTATCGAGTGGAATGTTTACATCTTAGAGCTAACATATGTGCATAAAACCCCTTTGAACTATTTTTGAAATCATGACATGTTGTCCTCATATGACAGAGCCCACTGTCTGATTCTACATCCCATTCCTGTAGAGGCATACTCACATATGTGCCAATTGAAAACAGGTCTTATCCCTGACATTTAAATTTTTGCATTTTGTATTATCAATTTGAGACAGTGCAGAAAAACCCTGTTTTGAGCACTCCTATACTCCCAGACTAGCTGCACTTATAATCTAGTGGAGGGAGAGGAGGGTGAGCCGACGTCCGAGCGGGGGCGCCATTACGTGATCTAGGGTGCCGACCTCCGCAGGCTAGGTAGGGAGAAGTGGTAGGGTGTTGACCACTCCCATTCTGCACTGTGGCACTTTCTCTATGTGTTTGTATATATATGTGTGTATGTCTTTCAATTTGGGATATCTATTTTAATTTAAATCAAATAAAAAATGATGTTTTAATAAGGGTTTTTTCTACGGTTTACAGGTTATGATCCCTTAAATAATTATCTATGACGGTTTTTTCATTGCAGTAGCTTACAGATGCATGGTTACCGCCACTCACTGTGTCTGAACACAGGAAGCTGAGCTGACAGCCGCTCTGTGCATGCGGCAGCGTCTATTGTGAAGGAGGGGGCCACGGGGGATCAACGCTGCACAGGTACCGTGGGACACCAGGGAACACCGGTGGGGTTATAGGGGGTGACCTGGCAGGGCCTGGGGAGGAGTTTTCTGTCACATGTGTCATGGCACATGCGACAGAAATCAGAGGAGTAGGGTGAATGCGGCCGGCGCGCTGCTGTGCGCGTGGCCATCTTGGATTTTCGAGAGGGGGTCGGGGGGGCACTTTGGCGACACCGGGGGACCGGGGAGGAGATTTATCTCCCATCTGACATGTTTGTTCATGCCAGATGGGAGATAAATAATTTTTTACCGGCGCTGTCATTTACTGTAACATGATCACTGGTATACGGTGTATACTGGTGATCACGTGAGCGGGGACCGGAAAAAACGACCTGAAGCATGATCTCCAGGGTCTCAGCTACCCCTAAAACCCCGGACATTTTCTGATGCTGGGGGGCGCTATTCACTTATTTCTGCCTGCTGTTTATAAATGGCAGATTAGAATAAGGCTACATTCACACGACCGATCCGTTTTTGCGGTCCGCAAAAAATGGTCTGTTTTTTTCACGGGTGCATCCGTGTGGCATCCGTTTCCGTTCCGTATTGTTAGGTCCGGTTGGTGGCTCCACTGGGTCGAGCACCACACCGGAGGCCTAGGTGCACGTTAGCCGGAGCACTAGCGTGGCAGGGACTGCGTCCCACAGGGGATGGGTAGAACAGTCACTGGGGCTTCAGAGTTCCTGGAGACAGTGCAGGAATCCGGCACAGGTGCCGGGTAGGAATGTCAGGCAATAGTATTGATCACAGGACATGGCACAAGGGGGACCTGAGCACCTAGCTTTCAAGACAAGGCTTACAAGACACGTTGATCAGGCCCCGCACACATGGCAAGGCCAGTCTTATATACCCAGCACAGCCTCATGTCATATCCTGCTGCAGCAGTGCTGGGCCCATAAGATCAGGTGAGTGGGCGCGGCCCGACCCTATACAGAAGCATGAGTCAGACACATGAGACTGGGGACATGACACAGGTAAGCACGAGCAGGAGCGCAGCCGTTGGACACGTGGACCGGATCAGTGGGTAAGGAGCGGTGCCGTGCAGGTGCGACCGGATCAGTGGGTAAGGAGTGGTGCCGGGATGGTGAGACCGGATCAGTGGGTAAGGAGCGGTGCCGATGCATCGGGAGCGTGACACGTATACGGTCCGTATGTCATCCGTTTGTCATCCGTATCCCTTCCGTTTTTTTGGCGTACTGCCAAAAAACTGAAGGAGGGAAAATACATAAATTTACCCTGGATCCATAGCTTCATCCTACATGAGGCGGTCACATGTTCACTCCAGTGCCATTTTCTACTGCCTTTCACAGCGTAGAGAGCTCTGGTGATTTTCCTGTGCTTGTACACTTCATATCAGTCTTTTCTGTCATTATAATGGCAGAAAGACACATAATGTCCCACTCTCCTGCATTTTGTAATTTTGCACCCTTTGGTGCCTTTCATGTGGCACTAAGGGGTGCTTAGCCTTGTATTTACTAAAATAAAAAAATAAATTTTAAAAAAAAAATGACGTGGGGTTCCCCCTTTTTTTGTAGCCAGCTAGGGTAAAGCAGACGGCTGCAGCCTGCAGACCACAGCTGGCAGCTTTACCTTGGCTGGTAATCCAAAACTGAGGGCACCCCACGCTGTTATTTTAAATTAAATAAATAATTAAAAAAAAAAACACGTAGGGGTCCCCCCAAAATTGGACCACCAGCCAAGGTAAAGAGGACAGCTGGTGTCTGATATTCTCAGACTTGGGAGGTCCATGGTTATTGGACTCTCCCCAGCCTAAAAATAGCAGGCCGCAGCCGCCCCAGAAGTGGCGCATCCATTAGATGTGCCAATCCTGGTGATTCGCCCCAGCTCATCCCGTGCCCTGGTGCGGTGGCAAACGGGTTAAAATATGGGGTTAATACCAGATGTGTAATGTCACCTGGCATCAAGCCCTGGGGTTGGTGAGGTCACGCGTCTATCAGATACCTGACATCACCAACCCAGTCAGTAATTAAAAAAAAATAGACAACAAACACATTTTTATTTGAAAAAACACTGCCCAATACATTCCCTCTTTCACCAATTTTTTAGAAAGAAAAACAAATCCAGGTCTGCTGTAATCCAAGCGGTTACCATGACGATCCATACCATAGTCACTGTCCCAGCCAATGAAGAACAGAATGTTCCCCATTGGCTGGGAGAGCAATGCAGTGACCTGAGCTAACATCAATAGGTCAGCCCAGGTCACTGCAGGGGATGACAAGTGCTGCTGTCAGCGAGGTACATTAACTGCGGTGACGATCTCCTGCACTGTTGATAGCAGACCTGTCACTGAGTTCAATGACCTTCACAGCCAAGTATCGTGAGAGCCTGTGACGTCACCACTAGTGACAGTCTCGGGCCGCAGTGAGAGATGTGAAGCAGCGGCCATGGAAGACAGTGTCAGCGCTGAGGTCGGGAGGGAGGGACTTCATCACCGCAGGTAAGCCGAGCGGGATAATGCGTGTGGAGTGTGAGGTGGGCGGAGCCTAGCGGGGTAATGTGTGCAGAGTGCCAGGTGGGCGGAGTCAATCGGCGCCATGTGTGCAGAGTGCCAGGTGGGTGGAGCCTAGCGGGGCCATGTGTGCAGAGTGCTAGGTGGGTGGAGCCTAGCGGGGCCATGTGTGCAGAGTGCTAGGTGGGCGGAGCCTAGCGGGACCATGTGTGCAGAGTGCCAGGTGGGCGGAGCCTAGTGGGGCCATGTGTGCAGAGTGCCAGGTGGGCGGAGCCTAGCGGGGCCATGTGTGCAGAGTGCCAGGTGCTGCCCGACACCATATCAACATTTCACTTCTTGGGGGTATTGCAATGGAGAAGGGGTCACTTAACCTCACACTGCCAATTTCTCCTCTGGCCAGCTCTACCTGCTGCTTCCTCATCAGTGCTGTGATCTCCCTCTGTAGGGCACGCTGCTGCCCGGAGCTGGCAGTTTCAGCTACCTGTTGCAACAAAATTATCACCTCGGCAAGACAATTTTCCATTACATTTTTACCGATTGTTAGCATTGGGTTACATTCTTTGCGATCAACATCCACAATTATCATCCCCTGAGATGGCAATTCTACCCGCCCCACTTTAATGGTTACTTCTTTGTACCCAATTTGAGGCAAAGGCTGGCCATTACTGGCTACAATCGTTAAATCATCATCTGGGCCACGGGTAATGGCTGACTCGGACCAGTATCTTTTGTACAGTACATAAGGTATGGTCGTCACCTGGGACCCCGTGTCGAAGAGGGCAGTCAAAGGCATTCCATCCAGCACAATAGGAAGAACCGGTCGTCCTCCCACATACTTGTTGCGCCAGGAAGTCGAGCCGGGGTTTCTTATACCTGGGGTTGGCTCCTGACCCCAGGTTCTGCTCGTTTAAAGGAAAGTGTCTTGCGTTGTGCCCCGCCTGGTTACAGTGGCGGCAGATCTGTTGTGCAGTTGAGTCGTACCGGTCTGTGTCTTTTCCTCCGGCTGGCAGGATCCTCCTTTGCCATATCCACGGGATGTCATCTGGACTGGAGGCCAACTCGATTCTTGCAGGCAGTGGGATCACTTGTAGAGACTGCACTGTTTTTGCAAGGGCAGTCACAGTCTTGGTCAGAGTTCTTGGACCTGTTGCCTGAGGTCTGCGGAGGGGTCATTGTCCAGGGTCTGCGCTTCAGCCCCTGCAGTGGCTCGGGTTGCAGGCACCACCTCCGGGTATGTGATAGTGTCGCGGGCGGGGAGGACGCCGTCGCTGCTGCGCTCTCGCTAACGCTCGGGTCTGCTGTGGCTGCTGCTGCTCGGTGGCTCGAGCGGTGGGCCGGATCCGGGGACTCGAGCGGCGCTCCTCGCCCGTGAGTGAAAGGGGTGGTTGGTTTCGGGGATTTAGTCCGTGACGCCACCCACGGGTCGTGGTGAAGATGGGCACCACTGCTGCTGGTGACGGGGATCCCGGGAGCGATGGTAGGGAGCAGCTGAGATGTTGTTTTCCCCCTCCGTGGGTAGGGGTCGGTGGTCCCGGGGTCCGGTGATGTTGTGACGGGGAGGCAGGGTTGGTGAGGTGCAGGGTTGCAGGGACAGCGGTGCGGTGCCGGATGGCACGGGTGTACTCACTCAGCAAGAAAGGTACAAAGTCCTCGGTAAACCAAACGGCTGGATGGACAGGTCCTGCAGCCGGCTGCAGTGCTTCTCCCCGGACAGGTGATGGCGGCTGTCTTTCCCTGCACCTTAATGTTCTTCTTTCTGCCTACTATGGATTCCCAACGGCAGTCCGCTCACCGGTGTATGGGTACCGGAGGAGCCCGTTTGCCCGCAGACACTGGCCCTTGGGTCTCTAGCCTTAGGCGGTAGCTGTATACCCTCACGGTGTGGGCAGTTGCCTTCAATCGGGACTTTTGCTGTCGTGAAACCCCTGGGGTTCCAGTCACATTCGGATTTGACTATTGTCGGCGGCTCCAAGCCTGGTCGGGGTCCGATGGCCCTGCCTGTGTGTGCTGGCTTCACTTCGCTCCCCGGTCGGTACCGGCGGGCCAACGCCCGACCCCAGTCCTACGGTTCCGCGTTGCTTCACCACTCCTGCAGATGGCCACCACCGTCTGCCAACCTTGCTGTTAGTGCCCAGGCCACTACCCAGGCACCCAAGTGTTTGCTCCTCACTCCTCAAACTCCTACACTTAACTACTCACTTCCACTGACACTTTTCCCGCCTCCAGGCCTGTGAACTCCTCGGTGGGTGGAGCCAACTGCTTAGCTCCGCCCCACCTAGGAGGACATCAGACACTGGAGGGAGGCAACAAGGGTTTTTGTTTTGCTGTTGAACCTGTCTAGTGGGGGTGGGGGTGTTTGGATGTTATCTGTGATGACCTGGCTAGGCCAGGGCGCCACATTCCCCCTTGGTGAAATGCAGACCGTCCGCGGGCTGCCCGTCCATCACCGGTTTTATTTTGCAGAACTGTAAAAAGAGAAATAACATGTAAACATTTTTAAAACATAAGCATTACTTGTAAGGACACTTCAAATGTTGCACATATAAACATTTTTAACAACAGACGGATGGGTGTCTTCCGCTCTCCCACCCAAGCAACCTAGCCCTGATGCTGCCCCTAAGAAGTGGGCAGCACCCCTTGACCCCAGTCCAGGTTCAGGCTGCCCGAGTGGGAACGGGTACGGTTACTCGCACCCGGCTGTCACTTCAGGGGACCCAATGCCCTTGGGGGACCCCTGACCCCCGGAGGATGGCCACCGGTCCTGGTGGTGGCCGGGCCCAGCCTGCTCTGCTGCGGGCCCTTCCTCCAATCTGCCTCTCCGGAGGCGGCTCCAACGGAATATCACCTTTTAACTTATTTGCAAGCCCACAAGTTCGTGGGTGGCCTGCCAGTTTTCGGCCATGTCCATGAGTAGTCTCTCATGCAGGTTGTAAAACACACAGGTTCCCTCCGGGGACAACTTGCCGGCAACGGCCGGAATAATCATGTAGACAATCAAGTAAATGTCACGGTTCATTAAAGTCATTCATTCACATATTTACATATTTAACATATGACACCCCTAGATGGTAGTTTCCCTGTACCTAAGCGGGGGTTGGCCTAGGTTGGGGCGTGTGGACCTTCTGGGCCCAATGCTATCAGTGGAGTGCAAGGGGACAGAGGAGACAGTCAGCTCCTCCTCCCGTCTACTGTGTGGGGCCGGCGGAGACTCAGGGGGACTGGGTACAGGTGCAGCCCTGGGCACTGGTTTACTGGCGGGTACTTCCGTCTCCTTTTCCTCCACGGGTTGTGGGAAAATTATCACCGGAATGAGCACGCGCCGTTCTGTGTAGGCCAGTCCGCTGGGAAATCACCCATTACTGTCTGGATCACCTCTTTCTCCTTCCCCCCGGTTGGTCTGGGGGTTGGAACTTCAGCTACTATCTTCAATGGCGATGGGCACCTCTTCAGGTGGTCCCTGGACACCGTGGCCGAAGTCCTCCCCTGGTCACGACTAATCTGGTAGGCCTTCTCATTCTCCCATTCAGTGGGTTGTATGACATACGAGTCTTTTTCCACTGGTCGTCGAGCTTATGGGTTCTTCTTTTTTGTTTCAGCACTACATCTCCGGGTTTAAAGGGGCCAGCTGGAGCCTGCTTGTTGAAATACTGTTCTTGCTGTTCCCGGCTCCGACACAGGTTCCTTTCCACGTACTCCTGGACCTGTCGGTACTGCTCTCTCCGCCGAGTGTCCCATCCAACAGTCGAAGGGAGGGCCTCTGGAGCTTCCAAACCCATTTCTAGGTCTACTGGTAGCCAGCCTGGCCGCACTCTCATCAGGTACGCTGGTGTACATTTGGTCGAGCTGGAAGGGATGTTATTGTACATATCGACCAGGTCAGGCAGCTTTTCTGGCCACAGGTTCCGCTCTTCAAGCGGTAACGTCTTGAGGAGACCCAGGACCAGATGGTTCATCTTTTCACACATGCCATTGGTCTGGGCATGGTAAGGCGTGGTCCGAATTTTCTTGCAGCCGTACAACTGGCAGAATTCTTGAAACACCTCCGCTTCAAAAGCCGGGCCCCGGTCGATAAGCACCCTCTCCGGGTACCCGTGCGGTTGGCAGAAATAGGCCTGGAATGCCCTAGCCGCGGTACAGCCGGTCAGGTCCTTGACCATAAATCTTGAATAGTGGTGGAAAATGGTCAGAGCGTAGGTGTATCCACTTCGGCTAGGGGTGAGCTTCACATGGTCGAGGGCGACCAGCTCCAGCGGCTGATGAGTAATGATTGGGCGCAAAGGGGCCTTCTGGCTGGCCTCGTCCCTTCTTCTTAGTGCACAGGGACCACATTCTCGACATCAGGCCTCCACAGACTCTCGCATCCCACTCCAATAGAATCGCTCCCTCAACAGCATCTCCAGCTTCTTCCACCTAAAGTGCCCGGCACCGTCATGGTAAGCCCGTAGAACTGTGGGCACACTAGCTTGGGGAACCAGCAGCTGACGAACCTTCTCATGGGTCTTCGGGTTGATCAGTTCCCGATACAGTGTCCCCCGGTCCAGATGCAGTCGGGCTCGTTCTTTCCACAGCCGTTGGGCCTCAGGCGGAGCAGCGGGGTCCAGTCCAGTGGAACCTTGTTCAATCATGATCTTGACCAGTTGGACGGCAGGCGCTTGGTCTTGGGCTTCTTGCCATTCCTGACTTGGCAGCGGGTCCAGGGTCGCCTGTTGCTGCTGGACATGCAGCTTCTCGACCGGTGGCCGGTGGAATGAGGGCAGCTCGATTTCTTCGAGATCGTCGCCTTCCGGTCCCTCATCCGATAAGTGGGGAATCCGGGATAGCGCATCCGCGTTGGTGTTCTTGCGGCCGGCTCGGTACTTGATCATGAAGTCATAATTAGACAGCCGGGCTACCCACCGCTGCTCCAATGCACCTAGTTTGGCCGTGTCCAGATGGGTTAATGGATTATTGTCCGTATAGGCGGTGAACTTAGCAGCTGCGAGGTAATGGCGGAACCGCTCAGTAATGGCCCACACCAGAGCTAGGAACTCAAGCTTGAAGGAGCTGTAATTCTCAGGGTTCCTTTCCGTGGGCCGGAGTTTTCTGCTGGCATAGGCAATCACTTTTTCCCTTCCGTTCTGGACCTGGGACAGGATGGCTCCCAAG
Source organism: Anomaloglossus baeobatrachus (assembly GCF_048569485.1). Taxonomy (NCBI): domain Eukaryota; kingdom Metazoa; phylum Chordata; class Amphibia; order Anura; family Aromobatidae; genus Anomaloglossus; species Anomaloglossus baeobatrachus. The sequence goes on from NC_134354.1 coordinate 300,613,832, forward strand.
CCTACATTACTGGCATCAGTGTAGAGGATGAATGGGAGATTATAGTCGGGATACGCCAGGATTTCTTCCCCAGTCAAGGCCGTCTTCAGCTGGCGGAAAGACTCTTCGTGTTTCAGTTCCCACGAGGAGGTCTTGCATGGGGGCGGCCATCTTCGTATACCCCTTAATGAAGCGACGATAGTAGCCCACCAGGCCCAGGAACTGTCTCACCTCTCTCACCGTGGTCGGTCTCGGCCAGTCCTGAATGGCAGTGATCTTCTCGGGATCTGGGGCGACGCCTTCCGTGCTCACCACGAGTCCGAGGTACTGTACCCTGAGTTTCAGTAGGTGGCACTTGGAGGGCTTCAACTTCATCCCATATTTGGCTAGGGACGCGAACACTTCGGCCAAGTGCTCCAGATGAGCCTCGTACGTCTGGGAGTACACGATCACGTCGTCCAGGTACAGTAGGACCGTTTCAAAGTTGAGATGTCCCAGGCAGCACTCCATGAGCGGTTGGAAGGTTCCAGGGGCATTGCACAGCCCAAACGGCATGCTGTTGAACTCGAAGAGTCCCATGGGAGTGGCAAATGCAGTCTTCTCACGGTCCTCTGGCACAACCACTACCTGCCAGTACCCGCTAGTAAGGTAGAGAAGAAGTTAGCAGTTCTCAGTGCAGCTAGTGACTCTTCGATACGGGGGAGAGTGTAGGCATCTTTATGCGTGATCTGGTTGATCTTCCGGTAATCCACACACATTCTCATGGTGCCGTCCTTCTTCTTGACCAGCACCAGCGGGGCTGCCCAGGGACTACAGCTATCCTGAATGACTCCTGCCTCCTTCATGTTCCTCAACATGTCTTTAGCACATTGATAGTGTGCTGGCAGAATGGGCCTGTACCTTTCTTTGATGGGTGGGTGTAGGCCTGTAGGGATATGGTGTTGAATCCCCTTAATCCTCCCGGAATCTAATGAGTGCTTGCTGAAAACCTGCTCATACTCTTCCACTACTCTGTATATCCCCTCTTTGTGATGTGTGGGTGTGGTTTCAGTACCTACGTGTAGTTCCTGGCACCACCCCTCCAACTGTGCAGAGGTGTATGGCTACTGACAGGGGATGCCGAGGTAGGAGGGACAGCTTCGTGAATGGTGTGAGGGTCTAAGGTGAGCAACTTGGCGAGGGTAGCATAACGGGGGAGCCTGACTTCCTCCTCTCCACAATTCAGTACTCTTACAGGCACTGTCCCCTTTTTAACGTCAACCACCCCTCTGGCCGCCATCACTGTGGGCCAGTGTTCCGAAGGCATGGGTTCCACCATTGCCGGGTAGTCGCGCCCCTGGGGGCCTACTGCTGCCTTGCTCAGATCATCATTTCACTCCGGGGTGGCACTACTAAGGGGGCCACATCCATCACCCTCACTCCACCAATCTCTCCGCCAGTTGAGCTCACTTGTTGCCGATACAGCAGGGCCCGGATCTCACGCTGCACAGCCCTCTGTCGGCCCCCTCCTGCGTTGGCGGCCAACTGCTGCAACAGATTCAGCACCTCACTCATACAATGCTCCATGACGTTGGTCCCCAAGATTACTTTCGGGGTTTGGTCACTGGGTTCATTCATTACCACAATCATCCATTGATTCTTTAACTCCGCACGTCCCACAGTCAGGGTCACTTGCTTGTATCCCACCTGGGTTAGCGGGAGTCCATTGGCTGCAATCAAGGTCAGGCTATCATCAGAGGGGGCAAGTTCGTCAGTGCCCCAATACTGCTGGTACAGGGTATATGGTATAGTGGTTACTAGTGATGAGCGAGCATGCTTGTCACTACTCGGTACTCGCACGAGTATCGCTGTACTCGGGCTGCTCGGCGGGGACCGAGTAATCTCGCGATACTCGTGCTTTACTCGTGGTCTTCATTTCTGCATGTTGGCGCTCTTTTGAGAGCCAGCCCTCATGCAGGGATTGGCTGGCAGACCACTGCAATGCCACAGCCCTGTTAGTTGTGGAATTGCAGTGATTGGCCGGCCTGCACAGCGTGACCGAGCCTTTATATCGGCCGGCGCGCTGTGCTCTGCTCACAACTATCCAGACAGTCAGTGCAGGGAGAGTGTCGCTGATTCAGGGAAAGCTTTGCGGCCCTTTATAGTTAGTTCCGGAGCAGGGCTGCAAACAGTGTGACCAGAAGTCCTTCTCAGGACTATTCTAGTTGTATACAGGCAGGCAGGGTATAGCCAGGTCGGAGTACAGTAGCAGAGTCCTTCTCAGGACTATTGTTGCTATATACAGGCAGGGTATAGCCAGGTCGGAATACAGGCTAGTGACCAGAAGAGTCCTTGTCAGGACTATTGTAGCAGTATACAGGCAGGCAGGCAGGGTAGTGGTGACCGTATACCAGCCTTCATCATATCTGGGGCTGGTGTACACAGTGTAAAACAGTCCAGATAGTGTCAGACTTCTCAGTAATTGTCGCTCCTAAAAACCAGTTAGGTTCTTATTGCGTCCGTGCTTGCATTTAAAAACAGCACGTGTGTGGCAGTCAGTGGCAGCGTACAGGTGCGCGTTTTGCACAAACTATTATATAATGCACAATTCTAGTGTATAATACACGTCAGTCATCAGTGTCTGATAGTGTCAGACTTCTCAGTAATTGTCGCTCCTAAAAACCAGTTAGGTTCTTATTGCGTCCGTGCTTGCATTTAAAAACAGCACGTGTGTGGCAGTCGGTGGCAGCGTACAGGTGCGCGTTTTGCACAAACTATTATATAACGCACAATTCTAGTGTATAATACACGTCAGTCATCAGTGTCTGATAGTGTCAGACTTCTCAGTAATTGTCGCTCCTAAAAACCAGTTAGGTTCTTATTGCGTCCGTGCTTGCATTTAAAAACAGCACGTGTGTGGCAGTCGGTGGCAGCGTACAGGTGCGCGTTTTGCACAAACTATTATATAACGCACAATTCTAGTGTATAATACACGTCAGTCAGCAGTGTCTGATAGTGTCAGACTTCTCAGTAATTGTCGCTCCTAAAAACCAGTTAGGTTCTTATTGCGTCCGTGCTTGCATTTAAAAACAGCACGTGTGTGGCAGTCGGTGGCAGCGTACAGGTGCGCGTTTTGCACAAACTATTATATAACGCACAATTCTAGTGTATAATACACGTCAGTCAGCAGTGTCTGATAGTGTCAGACTTCTCAGTAATTGTCGCTCCTAAAAACCAGTTAGGTTCTTATTGCGTCCGTGCTTGCATTTAAAAACAGCACGTGTGTGGCAGTCAGTGGCAGCGTACAGGTGCGCGTTTTGCACAAACTATTATATAACGCACAAGTCTAGTGTATAATACACGTCAGTCAGCAGTGTCTGATAGTGTCAGACTTCTCAGTAATTGTCGCTCCTAAAAACCAGTTAGGTTCTTATTGCGTCCATGCTTGCATTTAAAAACAGCACGTGTGTGGCAGTCGGTGGCAGCGTACAGGTGCGCGTTTTGCACAAACTATTATATAACGCACAAATCTAGTGTATAATACACGTTAGTCAGCAGTGTCTGATAGTGTCAGACTTCTCAGTAATTGTCGCTCCTAAAAACCAGTTAGGTTCTTATTGTGTCCGTGCTTGCATTTAAAAACAGCACGTGTGTGGCAGTCGGTGGCAGCGTACAGGTGCGCGTTTTGCACAAACTATTATATAACGCACAATTCTAGTGTATAATACACGTCAGTCAGCAGTGTCTGATAGTGTCAGACTTCTCAGTAATTGTCGCTCCTAAAAACCAGTTAGGTTCTTATTGCGTCCGTGCTTGCATTTAAAAACAGCACGTGTGTGGCAGTCGGTGGCAGCGTACAGGTGCGCGTTTTGCACAAACTATTATATAACGCACAATTCTAGTGTATAATACACGTCAGTCAGCAGTGTCTGATAGTGTCAGACTTCTCAGTAATTGTCGCTCCTAAAAACCAGTTAGGTTCTTATTGCGTCCGTGCTTGCATTTAAAAACAGCACGTGTGTGGCAGTCAGTGGCAGCGTACAGGTGCGCGTTTTGCACAAACTATTATATAACGCACAAGTCTAGTGTATAATACACGTCAGTCAGCAGTGTCTGATAGTGTCAGACTTCTCAGTAATTGTCGCTCCTAAAAACCAGTTAGGTTCTTATTGCGTCCGTGCTTGCATTTAAAAACAGCACGTGTGTGGCAGTCGGTGGCAGCGTACAGGTGCGCGTTTTGCACAAAATATTATATAACGCACAAGTCTAGTGTATAATACACGTCAGTCAGCAGTGTCTGATAGTGTCAGACTTCTCAGTAATTGTCGCTCCTAAAAACCAGTTAGGTTCTTATTGCGTCCGTGCTTGCATTTAAAAACAGCACGTGTGTGGCAGTCGATGGCAGCGTACAGGTGCGCGTTTTGCACAAACTATTATATAACGCACAAGTCTAGTGTATAATACACGTCAGTCAGCAGTGTCTGATAGTGTCAGACTTCTCAGTAATTGTCGCTCCTAAAAACCAGTTAGGTTCTTATTGCGTCCGTGCTTGCATTTAAAAACAGCACGTGTGTGGCAGTCGGTGGCAGGGTACAGGTGCGCGTTTTGCACAAACTATTATATAACGCACAAGTCTAGTGTATAATACACGTCAGTCAGCAGTGTCTGATAGTGTCAGACTTCTCAGTAATTGTCGCTCCTAAAAACCAGTTAGGTTCTTATTGCGTCCGTGCTTGCATTTAAAAACAGCACGTGTGTGGCAGTCGGTGGCAGCGTCAGGCTCCATATTGTCCCTGGATAGAGACGTGCATGATGGCCTGTAAACATGAAGTGCCCATTGTAAGTAAGTGGGTCTATTGTAGTATAGCCCTTAGGCAGGGCAGCCAAAAATTGGGAGGCTCCACGTTGTCCCTGGATAGAGACGTGCATGAGGGCCTGTAAACCTGAAGTGCCCATTGGAAGGAAGTGGGTCTATTGTAGTATAGCCCTTAGGCAGGGCAGCCAAAAATTGGGAGGCTCCACGTTGTCCCTGGGTAGAGACGTGCATGAGGGCCTCAAAACATTGTTCCCATTGCAAAGGAGCGGGTCTCCTGTCGTTGTAATGTCCATTCTGCAAAGAATGGGCGAAAAAATTTACCACTGGGGGTATACCTGAAACAAAGGCCTAAGTATTGCAATTTGTAACGGTCATCATCATGGTGGCGCATGAGGAGAAGGAGGAGCAGTCCAGCGATTATCCAAAGTCCAGAAGTGTGTACCCATGGGTGAGTGGAGGTACATGGCAAACTTTAAATTCCGCTCTCATTTGCTGGTGGTGTGGTGAAGTCTGGCCCAATCCAACCCTTGTTCATCTTGATCAGAGTCAGCCTGTCAGCATTTTCAGTTGACAGGCGGGTGCGTTTATCTGTAATGATTCCACCTGCGGCACTAAAAACACGCTCTGACAAAACGCTAGCAGCAGGGCAGGCCAGGCCTTCCAAGGCGTAGAGAGCCAATTCATGCCACGTGTCCAGCTTGGATACCCAATAATTGTAAGGCACAGAGGAATGTCGGAGTACAGTTGTTCGATCTGCAAGGTACTCCTTCAGCATCTGGGCAAACTTAGGATTTCTTGTGGCACTACCCCGCACCTCAGGGGCTGTGGTACGTGAGGGGCTGAGAAAACTGTCCCACATCTTAAAGACTGTTCCCCTACCTCTGGCGGATTGGACTTGTGCCTCTCTCGGCTGTACGCCTCGGTTGTCCACTGATTCATGACCTATGCCGCTAGCGTTTTGTGAGGGGAATGCTTTGCCTACTTCCGTGACTATGGCCTTCTGGAACTGCTGCATTTTGCCTGACCTCTCCGCCTCGGGAATAAGAGACATAAAGTTCTCCTTTTAGCGTGGGTCTAACAGTGTTACCAACCAGTAATGATTGTCGGCCAAGATGTTCTTAACGCGAGGGTCACGAGACAGGCAGCTTACCATAAAGTCAGCCATGTGTGCCAGACTCTTAACAGCCATCACTTCAGTATCCTGACCAACACGATGACTGAACATGCTGTCCTCCTCCTCCTCATCATTTACCCTGTCCTCTGGCCAGCCACGCTGAACCGAGGATATGACTGCATGTCATATCCTCAATTTGGCCAGAGAGTTGCTCCATGTCTTCATCCTCCTCCTCGTCATAGTCCTCCACTGCACGTTGTGATGAGACGAGGCTGGGCTGTGTGTTATCATCAACCACACCCACTACTGTTTCTTGCTCAAACTCATCGCGCTCCGCCTGCAATGCATCATGGTTGTTTTCTGAGCAGAGACCATTTTAGAAGGCAGAGAAGCGGTATGGTGACGCTAATAATGTCGTCATCGCCGCTCACCATCTTGTTGGAGTCCTCAAAGTTTTGGCGGATGGTGCATAGGTCGGACATCCATCTCCACTCCTCAGGTGTTATGTGTGGAGTTTGACCCATTTCCCGACGGCTTAGGTGATGCAGGTACTCAACAACTGCCCTCTTCTGCTCACATATCCTGACCAACTTGTGCAGAGTTGAATTCCAACGCGTGGGGACATCACACACCAGTCTGTGTGCCGGAAGATGCAAACGGCGTCTTAAGCCGGCAAGGCCGGCTGAAGCAGTAGGTGACTTTCGAAAATGTGCAGACAGGCGGTGAACTTTTACCAGCAGATCAGACAGCTCTGAGTATGACTTTAGAAACCGCTGAACCACGAGGTTGAGCACATGGGCCACGCATGGAACATGTGTCAGCTGGCCTCGCCTCAAAGCCGCCACCAGGTTCCGGCCATTGTCACACACGACCTTTCCTGGCTTTAGGTTCAGAGTTGTGAGCCAGTGATCTGCCTGCTGTTTCAGAGCTGTCCACACCTCTTCTGCATTGTGGGGTTTGTCACCTATGCAGATTAGCTTCAGCACTGCCTGTTGCCGCTTCGCCGAGGCAGTGCTGCAGTGCTTCTGTGTCGCCCTGGACAAGCCAGGGGCCACAGAGCACAACACTTAAACACCCCACACTCCCTGCAGGCATATCATAGTCAAAACACAAAATCCTTGTTGCCTTCCCCAGGGGCTGTTGTCCACACCAGGGTGTGGAGCCAGGCGGTTGGTCTCCACCCACCGAGGAGGAGGGAAAACACAGGCAGTGAGAGTTAAGCTAAGGAAGTGGAAGGAGGAAAGTAGTAGAGAGGAGAAAAGTGACAGCAAAGAGCCTGAAGTTGGTCCGGGTGTGTGGCCTGGACAGGACAGCAAGGTTGGCAGGATGTGGTGACCGTCTGCAGTGGAGGCCGATTGGAGTCTGCCGTAAGGACCGTGGACGGGTGGTGACCCGGCCGTACCGGACCGGTATACAAAGAGAAGCCAGCACCATTGGCAGAGGACTTTCGGATCCCGGCAAGGCTTGGTGTCGCCGTGAATTTGCCAAATCCGTTAGTGAAGGGGACCTCAGGGTTTCCAAACAGCCAAGTCTAGATAGAAGGCAACCGTACAACCGTGAAGGGGAGACACAGCCACCACCAAGGGCAACCGTCTCCCAGGGCCAGCGCCTGTGGGTAAAAGGGGCTCCTCCGGCCCATATCCAGGTCAGGGAGCGGGTTACCGTTGGGAAACCATCACTACCAACACTTAACTTAGGTGCAGGGAGAGACAGTCATCACTAACCTGCAGGGAGGAACAACCGCAGCCGTCCGAGTGACCCGTCCATCCAGCCACTTGTTTTACCGTGAACTGTGTCATCATCATTGGGCTGAGTGAGTACCTCCGTGCCGTGCGGCACAGCGCTGCCCCTGCGACCCTGCACTTCATCAGGCCCCGCAACCCGCCTGTCATCCATCTCTACCCCATCACCAGGCCCCGGGACAACCAACCCCCCTACCCACGGAGGGGAGAAATAACAACAAAGCTGCTCCCTGTCACAGGCTCCCGGGATCCCCGTCCAGAGCAGCGGTGGTGTCCACACAATCACCACAACCGTGGGTGGCGTCACGGACAATATCCCCAAAACCCAAACCACCCCTTTTCACTCACGGGCGAGTAGCGCCGCTCGAGTCCCCGGGATCCGGCCATCGCTCGAGCCAACGAGCAGCAGCAGCCGTAGAGCTGCGTCAGCCGGACCCGAGCAGTGGGAGAGCGCACCGTCCCCTCCTCCGCCCGCGACACTTCCAGCTTGGGACTGGTGTGGAGGGTAAAGTGGATCAGGATGCGCAGGAGGAGGAGGAGGCTGAGGAGCATGACATTCCGGAGCTGTAGAGTGTGTGTGAAACCCTGACTGAGGTAGGGCCTGCAAAACTTGGTGTGTGAAGGACGTGTTCCGTCGCTCGCTCAGACTGGGTCCCAGCTTGCACAATATTAACCCAGTGTGACGTCAACGAGATGTAGCGGCCTTGCCCACATGCACTTGTCCACGTGTCTGTGGTTAGGTGGACTTTGGCTGAAACAGCGTTGTTCAGGGCACGTGTGATGTTTTGTGACACGTGGTTAGTTATGCAATGCGGGGACGGCACACCGGGAGAAATAGTGGCGGCTGTGGACCGAGTAACGTGGGACAGCTGCCACCATCAGGTCGCGGAATGCTTCTGTCTCAACCAGCCTAAAAGGCAACATTTCCAGCGCAAGCAGTCGCGAAATGTTAGCATTTAGAACTGTGGCATGTGGGGTGTTGGCAGTGTATTTGCGCCTGCGTTCAAAGGTTTGCTGAATGGATAACTGAACGTTGCGCTGGGACAAGGACGTGCTTGATGATGGTGTTCTTTCTGCGTAGGCAACTGCAGGTGCAGGAGTGGAGGAGGCTTGTTCGCAGGCAGCATGGACAGGGGATTGGCTCGCATGCACAACCAGCGAAGACGTAGCAGTGACATCAGCAAGCACTGCTCCTCGACTCTGTTGTACTTCCCACAAAGTCGGGTGCTTGGCTGACATGTGCCTGATCATGCTGGTGGTGGTCAGGCTGCTAGTTTTGGTACCCCTGCTGATGCTGGCATGGCAGGTGTTGCAAATGGCCTTTTTAGAATCATCTGGAGCCAACTTAAAAAACTGCCAGTGTCAGAGTTCCGGGTTTTCCAGTTTTCTTTTGAAAGAGCTTGCCCTTTGTTAACATGGAGTTTTCTGTTCTGTTGCCCTACTTCCTGTCCATCTGTTTAAAAGCCGCCCCTAAAGCTTAGTCCAGTGCCTGAGTATACTGCTTCCTGTGTGCTCCTGCCCTGCTGCTTTTGGTTCCTGATTGTTATTCGGATCCTCTTGGAAAACAACCGACACCGACTCTGGACTTCATCTGGTATCATCTAGCTGTGCCTGGACTCCGTTTGCCGTCTTTGGTCGGCACTTCTGCCCGGTTCCTTCCGTTTAATACCACTCTGGACTCACATCACGTACAGACATTTTTCGACTTACCTATTGCCCTTTTGTGTCCCGGCTGCTGCGCATTTAGGGCTTCTGGGGTGATTGCCAGACAGTCCCTGTATAGGGGTTCGCTCTTGGTGGTCTCCCTGGGGGAGTCCGGTGCGCGGTCCCGGGAATTCCCTTTCGCTCAGTCCCTGGAAGGTATTTCCTGTATTTATGTTCTACTGTGTTTTTGTTCCGTTTATGTACATATTTGCTGGTTGCATATTATAAATGTCTTGCACCAAGAACTCGTCTCTGGTTGTCATTGCCCTAACGCAATCGAAATCCTCAATACATACAATAGTATTACAGCCAGACTCGGGAAGACCTAACATTTGTACAGGCACCTTGTGTCGTGTTGTTCCGGGGAACAGTTGCCTGACGTCTGCCTGGGGCCACCACTCTGCTTCTTACTGCCTGTTGTGATGCTACGCCTCCCTCCCCCTGTGCACTGCTGTCCTCGCTCTGCATATCCTCCTGCCAGGTTGGGTCAGTTACTGGATCATCCACCACGTCGTCTTCCTCTTCCGCACCCTGCTCCTCCTCCTGACTTCCTGACAATTGTGTCTCATCATCGTCCACCCCTTGTTGAGACACGTTGCCAACTTCGTGAGAACGTGGCTGCTCAAATATTTGGGCATCTGTACATACAATCTCGTCATGGCCCACTTCAACAGGAGCTGGCGAGAGGCCAGAATTTGTGAATGGAAACGTGAACGAACAGCTCTTCCGAGTGTCCAAGTGTGGGATCAGTAATGTCCGTGGACGTGTACTCGGCCTGGTGGTAGGAAGGAGGATCAGGTTCTGAAATGTGCGGTGCAGTATCACGGCTACTGACACTTGACCGTGTGGAAGACAGAGTGTTTGTGGTGGTGCCAATCTGACTGGAAGCATTATCCGCTATCCAACTAACAACCTGTTGACACTGGTCTTGGTTCAAGAGCGGTGTACTGCTGCGGTCCCCAAGAATTTGGGACAGGACGTGCGAGCGACTAGATGTGGCCCTTTGTTGTGGCGAAATTAGAGCTTGCACACAACCTCGGTCTCTGCCTGCACCACCATCACGTCCACTTCCTTGTTCGTTGACAACGCCCTTGCGCATTTTGCAATGCTGTGCTGATGTGTATTCACTAGACTTGTGCGTTATATCCAAGTTTTTGCAAAACTCACACAAATGCAGCGGAAAGCTGCCACCAACAGGCACACACGTGCGGTTTTTAAATGCAAGCACGGAGGCACTAAGAACCTAACAGGTCTCTATCCAGGGACAACGTGGAGCCTCCCAATTTTTGGCTGCCCTGCCTAAGGGCTATACTACAATAGACCCACTTCCTTACAATGGGCACTTCAGGTTTACAGGCCCTCATGCACGTCTCTATCCAGGGACAACGTGGAGCCTCCCAATTTTTGGCTGCCCTGCCTAAGGGCTATACTATAATACACCCACTTCCTTACAATCGGCACTTCAGGTTTACAGGCCCTCATGCACGTCTCTATCCAGGGACAACGTGGAGCCTCCCAATTTTTGGCTGCCCTGCCTAAGGGCTATACTACAATAGACCCACTTCCTTACAATGGGCACTTCAGGTTTACAGGCCCTCATGCACGTCTCTATCCAGGGACAACGTGGAGCCTCCCAATTTTTGGCTGCCCTGCCTAAGGGCTATACTATAATACACCCACTTCCTTACAATGGGCACTTCAGGTTTACAGGCCCTCATGCACGTCTCTATCCAGGGACAACGTGGAGCCTCCCAATTTTTGGCTGCCCTGCCTAAGGGCTATACTACAATAGACCCACTTCCTTACAATGGGCACTTCAGGTTTACAGGCCCTCATGCACGTCTCTATCCAGGGACAACGTGGAGCCTCCCAATTTTTGGCTGCCCTGCCTAAGGGCTATACTATAATACACCCACTTCCTTACAATGGGCACTTCAGGTTTACAGGCCCTCATGCACGTCTCTATCCAGGGACAACGTGGGGCCTCCCAATTTTTGGCTGCCCTGCCTAAGGGCTATACTACAATAGACCCACTTCCTTACAATGGGCACTTCAGGTTTACAGGCCCTCATGCACGTCTCTATCCAGGGACAACGTGGAGCCTCCCAATTTTTGGCTGCCCTGCCTAAGGGCTATACTATAATACACCCACTTCCTTACAATGGGCACTTCAGGTTTACAGGCCCTCATGCACGTCTCTATCCAGGGACAACGTGGAGCCTCCCAATTTTTGGCTGCCCTGCCTAAGGGCTATACTACAATAGACCCACTTCCTTACAATGGGCACTTCAGGTTTACAGGCCCTCATGCACGTCTCTATCCAGGGACAACGTGGAGCCTCCCAATTTTTGGCTGCCCTGCCTAAGGGCTATACTATAATACACCCACTTCCTTACAATGGGCACTTCAGGTTTACAGGCCCTCATGCACGTCTCTATCCAGGGACAACGTGGAGCCTCCCAATTTTTGGCTGCCCTGCCTAAGGGCTATACTACAATAGACCCACTTCCTTACAATGGGCACTTCAGGTTTACAGGCCCTCATGCACGTCTCTATCCAGGGACAACGTGGAGCCTCCCAATTTTTGGCTGACCTGCCTAAGGGCTATACTATAATACACCCACTTCCTTACAATGGGCACTTCAGGTTTACAGGCCCTCATGCACGTCTCTATCCAGGGACAACGTGGAGCCTCCCAATTTTTGGCTGCCCTGCCTAAGGGCTATACTACAATAGACCCACTTCCTTACAATGGGCACTTCAGGTTTACAGGCCCTCATGCACGTCTCTATCCAGGGACAACGTGGAGCCTCCCAATTTTTGGCTGCCCTGCCTAAGGGCTATACTACAATACACCCACTTCCTTACAATGGGCACTTCAGGTTTACAGGCCCTCATGCACGTCTCTATCCAGGGACAACGTGGAGCCTCCCAATTTTTGGCTGCCCTGCCTAAGGGCTATACTACAATAGACCCACTTCCTTACAATGGGCACTTCAGGTTTACAGGCCATCATGCACGTCTCTATCCAGGGACAACGTGGAGCCTCCCAATTTTTGGCTGCCCTGCCTAAGGGCTATACTACAATACACCCACTTCCTTACAATGGGCACTTCAGGTTTACAGGCCCTCATGCACGTCTCTATCCAGGGACAACGTGGAGCCTCCCAATTTTTGGCTGCCCTGCCTAAGGGCTATACTACAATAGACCCACTTCCTTACAATGGGCACTTCAGGTTTACAGGCCCTCATGCACGTCTCTATCCAGGGACAACGTGGAGCCTCCCAATTTTTGGCTGCCCTGCCTAAGGGCTATACTACAATAGACCCACTTCCTTACAATGGGCACTTCAGGTTTACAGGCCCTCATGCACGTCTCTATCCAGGGACAACGTGGAGCCTCCCAATTTTTGGCTGCCCTGCCTAAGGGCTATACTATAATACACCCACTTCCTTACAATGGGCACTTCAGGTTTACAGGCCCTCATGCACGTCTCTATCCAGGGACAACGTGGAGCCTCCCAATTTTTGGCTGCCCTGCCTAAGGGCTATACTATAATACACCCACTTCCTTACAATGGGCACTTCAGGTTTACAGGCCCTCATGCACGTCTCTATCCAGGGACAACGTGGAGCCTCCCAATTTTTGGCTGCCCTGCCTAAGGGCTATACTACAATAGACCCACTTCCTTACAATGGGCACTTCAGGTTTACAGGCCATCATGCACGTCTCTATCCAGGGACAACGTGGAGCCTCCCAATTTTTGGCTGCCCTGCCTAAGGGCTATACTACAATAGACCCACTTCCTTACAATGGGCACTTCAGGTTTACAGGCCCTCATGCACGTCTCTATCCAGGGACAACGTGGAGCCTCCCAATTTTTGGCTGCCCTGCCTAAGGGCTATACTACAATAGACCCACTTCCTTACAATGGGCACTTCAGGTTTACAGGCCCTCATGCACGTCTGTATGCAGGGGCATTGGTGAACCTCACAATTTTGGACTGCCCTGGCAAAGGAAAATACTACAAAGACTCACTTCCTCAAAATGGGCACATTAGACTCAAGAGGCCTTCATGTACGTCTCTTCTCAGGGACATCGGAGTGCCACACAATGTTTTCACGTAAAATCTTTCATGTATTAATCTCAAAAAGTAACATACACCAGCTCTATCTCACTATTGGGTATGTGCCCTTAACATTTCCGCCATGAAAAATCATTTTGGGGTCATTTTGGAAGGTTTTCTGGTGAGTCCGTAAAAATGGCGTAAAACGCGGACAAAATTGTTCACAGCTGTGACTTTTCAGTGATAAATGCTTCAAGGGGTCTTCCCCATGCTGTTGCCATGTCATTTGAGCACTCTTCTGAGACTTTTGTGACATTTTTAGGGTTTCTCCATGCTGCCGGGGGGTCATTTCACAAAAATACTCGGGTCTCCCATAGGATAACATTGGGCTCGTTGCTCGGGCCGAGTACACGAGTATCTTGGGAGGCTCGGCCCGAGCTTCGAGCACCCGAGCTTTTTAGTACTCGTTCATCACTAGTGGTTACCTGTGATCCTGTGTCCAAGAGGGCCATGAGCAGGACGCCATCCACTGCCAGCGGGATGATGGGGCGAGCTCCGACGTACCGGACTCGCCAATTAGAGGGGCCGTTGGTGTTTACTCCTGAAGATTGGCCTTTGGCCCCAGGGGTTGCTCGTTTAACGGGCACCGCCTCGAGTAGTGGCCAGGCTTGCTGCACCTGTAACAGATAGGAGGCCCATACCGTGAGTCATTGGTCCTTCTCCGCTGCATCCAGGGGACGTCCTCCAGGCTGTCGGCGAGCTGGCTCCCTCCTGGGTCCTTGACTCTCGTCAGAAGCTGGAGTGCGGCGAGGATCTTGCCTAGGTCTCCATCCATGCGGCGGACCTGGGCTGCTAGTTCCTCCATCATCCCGAGGGGTGCGGCAGGGGCCGGTAGGGCCGGAGGTGGAGGCGCCAACGTGATAGGAGCGGTCTCAGCCGGCCACGGGGCCGCCTCAGGACCGTCTGGCGCTGGGGCCTGCAGGGCCTTGATGGCCCGTTCTTTCAGTACTGCAAAGTCCTAATTGGGGTGGTCCAAGGCCCACAGCCGCAGCTGCTTGCGATCTTCCATGGACCCCAGCCCCTGCAGGAATTGCTCTACTAGCATCTTATTACTATCCACATCATTAATGGTGTCCACCCGCTTCAGTGTACGGAGGGTGGTTTGTGGGCGCAGGGCATAATCCCTTACATTGTTCGCAGGCCGTTGTCGGCACTGATAAAACTGAATCCTCAGCTCCGCTTCAGTGCGGGTCTCAAAAGCGATTTGTAATTTTTCGAAAATGGTAGTCACTGAGGCTCGGTCCGCGTCGGTCCAGGTCTCCGCCTCCTGCTCAGCCATGCCAGTGAGCTGCCCTAGCACTACCGCTGCCCGTTGCCTATCAGCCAAGGGATATAAATCGAGGACCGGGCTAATCTTTTTCCGAAACACCTGTAAAGCATCAGGCTTCCCATCGTACTGCGGTAGCCAGGTAGCACCGGGCACATAGGGCAGGGAGAACGGCATCACCTGGGCGACCGCTGGACCCGCGGCCCCCCCGCTCTTGCGACTGGAGCAGGGGCTAATCCGTTTCCATTTACGGGTGCGGCAGGAGCTGCAACCGCCACTCCTCAAACAGCTTCGTCAGGCGCAGACATCTTTTTCCCGTCCCCCCTTGGTACTCTTCAACACTTCCATTTGTTGGGGGCGGGGCTTCGCTTACGCGCCTTCCCTGCTCGGAGAAGATGCTCGAGCGGGAGATTTTCGCGCCAAGATAGCGGCGCTTCAAAATTTTCGGCTGGACGCCGCCGACGGAGATCACAAGGCGCACTTCTACTGGTAAGTAGAGGGGTTCAATCCTGTTCATGACGCCAAGTTGTCGCGGGCGGGTAGGAAGCCGTCGCCACTGTGCTCTCGCTAACGCTCGGGTCCGGCACTGCTGTGGCTGCTGCTTGGTGGCTCGAGCGGTGGGCCGGGTCCGGGGACTCGAGCGGCGCTTCTCGCCCGTGAGTGAAAGGGGTGGTTGGTTTGGGGGATTTAGTCCGTGACGCCATCCACGGGTCGTGGTGAAGATGGGCACCACCGCTGCTGGTGACGGGGATCCCGGGAGCGATGGTAGGGAGCAGCTGAGATGTTGTTTTCCCCCTCCATGGGTAGGGGTCGGTGGTCCCGGGGCCCGGTGATGTTATGACAGGGAGGCAGGGTTGGTGAGGTGCAGGGTTGCAGGGACAGCGTGGCGCGGTGCCGGATGGCACGGGTGTACTCACTCAGCAAGAAAGGTACAAAGTCCTCGGTAAACCAAACGGCTGGATGGACGGGTCCCGCAGCCGGCTGCAGTGCTTCTCCCCGGACAGGTGATGGCGGCTGTCTTTCCCTGCACCTTAATGTTCTTCTTACAGACTACTATGGATTCCCAACGGTAGTCCGCTCCCCGGTGTATGGGTACCGGAGGAGCCCGTTTGCCCGCAGACGCTGGCCCTTGGGTCTCTAGCCTTAGGCGGTAGCTGTATACCCTCACGGTGTGGGCGGTTGCCTTCAATCGGGCCTGTTGCTGTTGTGAAACCCCTGGGGTTCCTGTCACATTCGGATCTGACTATTGTCGGTGGCTCCAAGCCTGGTCGGGGTCCGATGGCCCTACCTGTGTGTGCTGGCTTCACTTCGCTCCCCGGTCGGTACCGGCGGGCCGTCGCCCGTCCCCAGTCCTACGGTTCCGCGTTGCTCCACCACTCCTGCAGACGGCCACCACCGTCTGCCAACCTTGCTGTTAGTGCCCAGGCCACTACCCAGGCACCCAAGTGTTTGCTCCTCACTCCTCATACTCCAACACTCAACTACTCACTTCCACTGACACTTTTCCCGCCTCCAGGCCTGTGAACTCCTCGGTGGGTGGAGCCAACCGCTTAGCTCCGCCCCACCTGGTGTGGACATCAGACACTGGAGGGAGTCAACAAGGGTTTTTGTTTGGCTGTTGTCCCTGTCTAGTGGGGGTGGGGGTGTTTGGATGTTATCTGTGACGACCTGGCTAGGCCAGGGCGCCACAATAGCAAGAGGCAGGAGGGGTTCTGTGTCATTTGGTGTAGATTCTCTCAGTACCCGAATGGCCTGGGCCTTAAACTTTGAAAAGTCCAGGGCAGGGTTCTGCAGGACCATAATACGCAGCTGCGTCCGGTGCGCGTCTGACAAGAGCCCTTCTATAAACTGCAGTCAGTAGTTTAATCACCTAGTGACTCCCATCAAGAAACCACTGAGATGTCAATATGTCTTAAAACCTTATTTTATTATAACATTTAAAATCAATGACAGTATATGTTCAGCAAAAATAGGGCAGTGAAAATCACAAGTGCAAATCCCTCCTAACAGAGAAGGGGTGAGTGCGGGCACACCAAAACATCAGTATAGGTCAATTAACGACATACAAATACTCACATTGTTATGCTGTCAGTCATACAGACTGTTTTAGCCGAGTAAATTAGAAAAAAGAGTATTTAAATATACTTTACAGGCTATAAATTGCCAGCACGACAGTACCAGGCACAAACAGTCATAATCTATTCCACTGACAGTCAAATTTGATCATGAGTCATGTGTAAATAGAAGGGTACAACCCGTAAATCTGTAGCAGAGCATTAGAAGTCAGGGTGAGCCCGAGGGAAAGGTACTAACCCTATGTTAGTCCATAATACATACCCAGAATGGTACAGAATTAAGGGCATCTACCCCCTATCGGGCCCAACCTCACTACCACCTAAGGGTTAATTTCCTTACATTCACCGTTTCGAAACCATGTGGGAGGCAACGCAATCATAAATCACCTTAGTGATCAGCCCATATGGCATCAAATTATAAGCGTTCCTCCCCACGAACATCCCAACTATTCAGCACACAAGAAGTTAATAGAACCACATGACCAAAACAGTGACAATACACAGACCTGAATGATGTACAAAGTATGCCCGCAGCCGCCTCGACGCGTTTCACTAGCTGCTTCTTCTGGAGGCAGGTGTACTTACAAGATATCCAGAGGCCTTTTATACCCGTATCTAATGAATATCAGGAGCAGGTGCTGTAGCGCAAACACATGTTTTCTTCGGCGCGGGCGCCGCCATGACACCTGGATAGCGGAAGTGACCCAGCGCTTTGTTCCGGTTGCGGTGAAGAGCTGTCAGTCACGGCGACCATGGCAACGCGATGCCCCGGCCACCGCCTCACCGTACTAGAGCGCTGGGAATCCAGTGTCAGGTTTGGCCGCGCACAGCATATGTAGCGCTACAGCAACCAATGGGACATTTATCATTATCCATTATGTAGTGCTACCCATCCTGAAATAATAATGTGTGTAACACAGGGCTATAGATTTTGCCGGAAATCCAGCACTCACCCAATTCATGAACCTCATAATATCTACCAGTATTAAACATACAAGGGATATTTTAACAATAACAGAAAAGGGGGGACAAATCCACATCTCAACTCCACAATTTCAATCCCATGGATACCCGCATGCAATAAATATAAATAGAAAGTTTTTTCATACTTCCACAAAAACATTAGTATTATGCCCCATACAGATACTATATAAGCCACATGAGCATTTCCATGTTATCTGGCAATAGAGCAAACCAATATTATATAGTCCAAGTCGACCAGTATACAAGAAGACCCTATATGTTATCCTCCAAGGCCGCTTACAGATATCCCATCCGCCTGCTGCCCGTATATACGGGTTGCTAGTAGATTCATCCAAGTAACAACAGGCTCCATGGATATCCATAGTAAAACCTATCCTCTTGTCTACGAAAATATCAAATATTCGCTAGATATCCCACTGCCTGCTGTCTGTATATACGGATTGCTAGTAGATTCATCGGGATACCGACAGGCCCCATGGATATCCATAGTAAACACCTCCTCTTCTCCACGAAAATATCAAATATACGCTCTAAAAACTCAATAGAGAAGAGAGGGTGATATTAGTATACCTCACAGAAACAATTATTAACCCCTTACCAATAAGATGTAGTTATAAATAATCCACCATTGCAAGATAAAATAAATTAAAACCATTATGGTGCAAACGTCTCCAACCAAGAGCTAGTACCAGATCTAAAGAAAGGCATTAAAGCCGAAATTTTCATTTAGGCCATCCGGAGATACCGTGCCCAACCGGTATATCCATCGGCTTTCAAGCCGAGCAAGGGATTTTCCTACATCCCCGCCGCGCGTGTCCACTCTAATTTGGTCAATCGCTTTGACCAAAAAAAGTCTGGAATCAGAGTTATGAAACTCTCTAAAGTGGCGGGGAATAGTTTTTAATTTTTCGTTGTCTAGGGCCTCCTTAGAGTTCTTAATGTCTCGAACATGTTCACCCACCCGGGTCTTAAGTTCCCGGGTGGTCATGCCGATATACAATTGCATGGGCATGAGGCCTGATAGACAACTGCTTTGGAAGTACAGCTAAGATGTAACCTGATATCGTACTCCTTATCATCCCTGGTGCCTCTGAACGTTTTGGCTTTGCGCATGTTCGCACACGCCTTGCATAGTCCACAAGGGAAGAAGCCTACAATTCCTGTTTTTGTCCGTCCACTATTCCTCACTCCATAATGGCTGCGTACCAGATGATCTTTAATATTTCTGGCTCTACGCGCAGTCATAAGAGGGTATGTTGACAAATATCTGCCCAGGATCGGATCGGTTTTTAAAATGCCCCAATGTTTCCTGAGAATCTCGCCTACATCCCTCCAGCGATTGTTATAGGTGGTAATCAAACGCACATCATTTCCCTTACATGATCTTAGTTCAGAGTAGTTGGGATAAAGTAGGGACTCCCTGGTACATGATCTTTCCCGATCGAAACCACGCTTTACCATCCTCTTACTATACCCTCGACATACAAACCTTTCGGTTAAATCACTGGCTTGTTCAGAAAAGGCCTTTTCAGTGGAACAAATTCTCCTGGCCCTCAAGAACTGTGCCACTGGAATGCCCCTAATGGTTGCCGGGGTATGGGAGGATTTTGCGTGGAGAAGGGCATTCATAGCCGTATTTTTTCGATATATTTCAGTATCAAGTACACCCTGATCCGTGACTCTAATCTTTATGTCCAGAAAGTCCATTTCACGGCCATATTTGTATGTGAGGAAGATGTTAATTGTATTTTGGTTTAGTCTGTCTATGAACCCAGTTAACTCATTGGGGGACCCCTCCCACAGGAACCAGATGTCATCGATATATCTCATCCAATTGTGTACTTTACCGATATCGACATCTGGTTCCGTGAGGAAGATCTGTCTCTCCCAGGCCCCCAAAAAAAGATTTGCATAGGCCGGGGCACAAGCCGCACCCATAGCGGTGCCCCGCCTCTGGATATAGACAGACCCCCCAAAGGTGAATACGTTGTGTGTTAGTACGTATTCTAACAAGGTAAGGAGCAGTTCCACTAGTGCCCTGTCTAGATTACTGGAGTTTAGATTGATTTTAAATGTTATAATAAAATGAGGTTTTAAGACATATTGACATCTCAGTGGTTTCTTGATGGGAGTCACTAGGTGATTATCTATATATGATGTCGTCTGGAAAATGATACAATGTGGTACTTGTGGTATGTAAAGCTGATATTTCCCTGTGTTTTTACAGGATTTTGGTTACCGCTATTTCAAATGGACTTTAAAACTAAGGAAGCAGTTTGGCGCAGTAGGGCGGCGGATCTCTTTAAGTGTGATTCTTCCTTCCTTTTACAGCAAACGTCTCCTGACAGTAAAGAGCTGTGTACCAGATATAGAGATTGCGTCCATAAAAGGATGAAAATTTGTTGGACTAATTTGTCTTTGGAAAATTATTTATCTAATAACATTATTCCAAGGAGTCTTAGGATCCAAACATACCCATCCTTTCCTCTTGAGGAGGAGAGTTTTATCAACAGATGGGAGGAAGCAGCGACAATGTGCTCAAAGGCCTTCTTACAGATAATAATAGATAAAAACAAGATGGCTCTCGTTACATTGGACACTGAACTAATGGAATTGACTAATAATTTACAAAAAGATCTCCCTCCAGATACGGTTAAAAAATTCCTTGACGAAGTAGAGGAAGATATGCAGAAGTGGGAGAAGGAGATTAGTATGACCAAATCCAAGAAATATCAACGCGATGTGTCTGACTACGCGAACAAAAAAATCTTTAGATGGCAGTTTAAAATAGGACCATCTAAGAGGGGTAGAACGCAAACAGGATCATTTTCATCAATAACCACTGTTAGTGAAGTGGAGCAATCAGAAGATGAGTTACCATCAGGCAGTAGTATTAATACCAGATCGGGTGGCGTCAGGAGAACTGCCCCCCTTTTTCAGGCAGCAAAGGAGAGGACAGATCAATTCAAGGTAATCAACCTTTCTAATCATATATTATCTGATGTCCATATCCAGCTGCTTGAAAGGGGTCTTTCATTTGCCCCCACCATGCAGTTGGATACCTTTACGGCCATCAAGGATGTACATTTGTTCGCCCGAAAAATGCTTTTTAAACGCATCTTTACCCAATCCACCATAGGGGGGCCCAACGAAGTGGAAAGGGAGGAAGAGGCAATAGAAGCATTAGAGGCCCTAGCAGAGGAATCGTCAGGAGCACATATAAGTAAGTTTCCAGTCCACCTTTACTCCAGGTCTAAAAAGTTTCCTTCTCTTAGCTTGTGTCCTGCATTGGATATTTTTGTGAAGATGGTCACTAAGGATATTGAGAGGTTGAATGAGAAACCTAATAGGTTTTCTAATCTAGGTTTGCAGGAACGCAGTGCCCTGGAAGAAATGAAGGAGTGGACTGATGTCCAGTTTAAGCCAGCTGACAAGGGTGGCAACCTTGTCATCTGGCCAAACACCATGTATGAGAGAGAGGCCAACAAGCAGCTGGGCAATCAAACCTGTTATAAAAAACTATATATTGATCCAACACAGGAGTTTCAGGTTCAATTAGTGGGGATCCTGGAGGAGGCTTGTACAAATGGGGTAATTCCCAAGAAACTATTTGATAGCTTGTTGACCAAGCATCCCAGGATGCCCACTTTCTACCTGATACCCAAGCTGCACAAAAGCCAATCCAACCCTCCTGGACGCCCCATAGTGTCGGGTATGGATGGGCTTTGTGAGGGGGTGTGCCAGATGCTGGATTTCTATCTGAAGCCTCTGGCCGCCTCCCTCCCATCATACATAAAAGACACTACGGAGGCCCTCAGGAGGTTGGATAACATCATTTTAGATACAGGGGCCATCATGGTGACAACGGATGTGGAAAGTTTATACACATCGATAGGTCACCATGATGGCCTCAAAGCTGCGGCCTACTTTCTAAACTCCAGTAATCTAGACAGGGCACTAGTGGAACTGCTCCTTACCTTGTTAGAATACGTACTAACACACAACATATTCACCTTTGGGGGGTCTGTCTATATCCAGAGGCGGGGCACCGCTATGGGTGTGGCTTGTGCCCCGGCCTATGCAAATCTTTTTTTGGGGGCCTGGGAGAGACAGATCTTCCTCACGGAACCAGATGTCGATATCGGTAAAGTACACAATTGGATGAGATATATCGATGACATCTGGTTCCTGTGGGAGGGGTCCCCCAATGAGTTAACTGGGTTCATGGACAGACTAAACCAAAATACAATTAACATCTTCCTCACATACAAATATGGCCGTGAAATGGACTTTCTGGACATAAAGATTAGAGTCACAGATCAGGGTGTACTTGATACTGAAATATGTCGGAAACCTACGGCTACGAATGCCCTTCTCCATGCAAAATCTGACCCTACCCCGGCAACCATTAGGGGCATTCCAGTGGCACAGTTCTTGAGGGCCAAGAGAATTTGTTCCACTGAAAAGGCCTTTTCTGAACAAGCCAGTGATTTAACCGAAAGGTTTGTATGTCGAGGGTATAGTAAGAGGATGGTAAAGCGTGGTTTCGATCGGGAAAGATCATGTACCAGGGAGTCCCTACTTTATCCCAACTACTCTGAACTAAGATCATGTAAGGGAACTGATGTGCGTTTGATTACCACCTATAACAATCGCTGGAGGGATGTAGGCGAGATTCTCAGGAAACATTGGGGCATTTTAAAAACCGATCCGATCCTGGGCAGAAATTTGTCAACATACCCTCTTATGACTGCGCGTAGAGCCAGAAATATTAAAGATCATCTGGTACGCAGCCATTATGGAGTGAGGAATAGTGGACGGGCAAAAACAGGAATTGTAGGCTTCTTCCCTTGTGGACTATGCAAGGCGTGTGTGAACATGCGCAAAGCCAAAACGTTCAGAGGCACCAGGGATGATAAGGAGTACGATATCAGGTTACATCTTAGCTGTACTTCCAAAGCAGTTGTCTATCAGGCCTCATGCCCATGCAATTTATTGTATATCGGCATGACCACCCGGGAAATTAAGACCCGGGTGGGTGAACATGTTCGAGACATTAAGAACTCTAAGGAGGCCCTAGACAACAAAAAATTAAAAACTATTCCCCGCCACTTTAGAGAGTTTCATAACTCTGATTACAGACTTTTTTTGGTCAAAGCGATTGACCAAATTAGAATGGACATGCGTGAGCGGGGATGTAGGAAAATCCCTGGCTCGGCTTGAAAGCCGATGGATATACCGGTTGGGCACGGTATCTCCGGATGGCCTAAATGAAAATTTCGGCTTTAATGCCTTTCTTTAGGTCTGGTACTAACTCTTGGTTGGAGACGTTTGCACCATATTGGTTTTAATTTATTTTATCTTGCAATGGCGGATTATTTATAACTACATCTTATTGGTAAGGGGTTAATAATTGTTTCTGTGAGGTGTACTAATATCACCCTCTCTTCTCTATTGAGTTTTTAGAGCGTATATTTGATATTTTCATGGAGAAGAGGAGGTGTTTACTATGGATATCCATGGGGCCTGTCGGTATCCGGATGAATCTACTAGCAACCCGTATATACAGACAGCAGGCAGTGGGATATCTAGCGAATATTTGATATTTTCGTAGACAAGAGGAGGGGTTTTACTATGGATATCCATGGAGCCTGTTGTTACTTGGATGAATCTACTAGCAACCCGTATATACGGGCAGCAGGCGGATGGGATATCTGTAAGCGGCCTTGGAGGATAACATATAGCGTCTTCTTGTATACTGGTCGACTTGGACTATATAATATTGGTTTGCTCTAATGCCAGATAACATGGAAATGCTCATGTGGCTTATATAGTATCTGTATGGGGCATAATACTAATGTTTTTGTGGAAGTATGAAAAAACTTTCTATTTATATTTATTGCATGCGGGTATCCATGGGATTGAAATTGTGGAGTTGAGATGTGGATTTGTCCCCCCTTTTCTGTTATTGTTAAAATATCCCTTGTATGTTTAATACTGGTAGATATTATGAGGTTCATGAATTGGGTGAGTGTTGGATTTCCGGCAAAATCTATAGCCCTGTGTTACACACATTATTATTTCAGGATGGGTAGCACTACATAATGGATAATGATAAATGTCCCATTGGTTGCTGTAGCGCTACATATGCTGTGCGCGGCCAAACCTGACACTGGATTCCCAGCGCTCTAGTACGGTGAGGCGGTGGCGGGCTGCGCATGCGCGGCGGCCGGGGCATCGCATTGCCATGGTCGCCGCGACTGACAGCTCTTCACCGCAACCGGAACAAAGCGCTGGGTCACTTCCGCTATCCAGGTGTCATGGCGGCGCCCGCGCCGAAGAAAACATGTGTTTGCGCTACAGCACCTGCTCCTGATATTCATTAGATACGGGTATAAAAAGGCCTCTGGATATCTTGTAAGTACACCTGCCTCCAGAAGAAGCAGCTAGTGAAACGCGTCGAGGCAGCTGCGGGCATACTTTGTACATCATTCAGGTCTGTGTATTGTCACTGTTTTGGTCATGTGGTTCTATTAACTTCTTGTGTGCTGAATAGTTGGGATGTTCGTGGGGAGGAACGCTTATAATTTGATGCCATATGGGCTGATCACTAAGGTGATTTATGATTGCGTTGCCTCCCACATGGTTTCGAAACGGTGAATGTAAGGAAATTAACCCTCAGATGGTAGTGAGGTTGGGCCCGATAGGGAATAGATGCCCTTAATTCTGTACCATTCTGGGTATGTATTATGGACTAACATAGGGTTAGTACCTTTCCCTCGGGCTCACCTTGACTTCTAATGCTCTGCTACAGATTTACGGGTTGTGCCCTTCTATTTACACATGACTCATGATCAAAATTGACTGTCAGTGGAATAGATTATGACTGTTTGTGCCTGGTACTGTCGTGCTGGCAATTTATAGCCTGTAAAGTATATTTAAATACTCTTTTTTCTAATTTACTCGGCTAAAACAGTCTGTATGACTGACAGCATAACAATGTGAGTATTTGTATGTCGTTAATTGACCTATACTGATGTTTTGGTGTGCCCGCACTCACCCCTTCTCTGTTAGGAGGGATTTGCACTTGTGATTTTCACTGCCCTATTTTTGCTGAACATATACTGTCATTGATTTTAAATGTTATAATAAAATGAGGTTTTAAGACATTGACATCTCAGTGGTTTCTTGATGGGAGTCACTAGGTGATTATCTATATATGATGTCGTCTGGAAAATGATACAATGTGGTACTTGTGGTATGTTAAACTGAGTCAGTAGTTTGTCTTCACCACGTACACTCTCTGGGTCCACCTGTTTAACTGCTCTTAGCGCCTCTTGCTAGTTTAGGGCATAGTCCCGTATGCTATCTTGTGCCCTTTGTTTGCACCCAAAGAATTTCATTTTGATTTCTGCTGCAGTGCGGGTGTCAAAAGTAATCTTTAATTTGGCCAGTATTTGGGTTACTGTCCCTTTATCAGTGTCGGACCAAGACTTTACCTCACGCTGGGCTGCGCCAGTCAACTGTCCTATTATTATGCCCACCTTCTGGCTTTCAGTTAGAGGATACACCTTAAGCAAGTTGCGCAGTCTTTCTCTGAAGTCGCTCAGGTTATGTGACTCCCCGGACTACTGCGGTAGCCATTCTGCTCCTGGGAGGTACGGCATTGTTAGTAGCATTACGGGCGCTACAGCGGGAGCTGGGGCGACGGCGACTGGGATTTCATTGGCCGGTGCCATGGCGTCTTGGGCTATAGCAGCCACCTGCTCCTCCTCTGCGTCGGACATCTTTCTTCCCCCTTAGTGGACCTTACCGGGCTCCGCTCTTTTTTTCAAATCTCCTCTGAGTCGCGCGGGGTTAACGAACCTCCGCTCTGATGGCGCGCTTTCTTCGCGCCTCCTTTTGGGCACGCCCCCATTCTTCCTGCGCTGAGCAAGTTCAATGGCGGCGGCAGCTTTCACACAGTAGAACACAGTTCTGTAAGGTGCACAGTACCCGGTGGGACCGGCACGAAATCCTGTTTGTGACGCCAAAGTTGATTCGCCCACCCCAGGGCTTTGGGTGACCCGGTGTGAGGCTGGATTAGTCCAGGGTAGTCAGCAGTGGCGGGGCCCGACTCAGTGACCCTGGCGGGGTCAATTAATATGGCAGCTGTGGGGGTGATGATCAATAATAAAGTTTGTGGAAATATATTCGTGACGCCACCTGTGGATTGCGGCTATGGAGCCGCCGCTGCTGAATGGGGTCTTCGGGGCTGATGTAATGGCAGCTATGGTGGTTCTGCTTCCCACAGGTGGAGCGGTACCCCGGGGCAACTGTTGGTGCTTGTAAGAGTCTATGTGGTTTTGTGAATGATGCGGTGCAGGGCCGACAGGGCAGTGAAAGGAACAGGCACAAACAGTAGTCTCTTTACCTTCTTTTACTCTGCGACAAACGGTGCAGTCCTGGGAGACCGTTACAGGGGTAATGGCGATCCGGTCGGCCTGGAAGCAGTTGGGGTTATCTCCTTGGCCAGGTGAGTATTGAGGCCTTCTCCTTACTCTTTCTTCGCTTTTACAGGACCCTGCATTATTGGTTTAGCGGGAGCCCTCTCTCTGCTGGGACTTGTGATACGTCCCGTTCCCGTATGGTAGTCTGCGCAGGCCCTCTCTGATGCTTCTCTGCTGGAGTCCACACCGGGCCCCTGTAATGCAGCTGTACCTTCAGGTTGTTTTGGGGGCCAGGAGACCTACAGTCCTCCTGCCCTTCGGATTCGGTTACTGGGGGATCTAACACCCTGGCAACCACAGACTCCGATGTCTAATTTTCAGTGAGTTCTTCTGAGGCGAACCGGTTCCAACCTGTTCTCCCCTAGAATCTTTTCTCCGTGCCTCTCTGCAAATCCTGCTTTTCTGGGCTGAGCTATCTTAGCTCCATGCCCCAGCTCGCAAGCCTGCACTACTCAAACGCCTCTCTCCTTGAACTCTTTCCTTGTGGAAATATATTCGTGACGCCACCTGTGGATTGCGGCTATGGAGCCGCCGCTGCTGGATGGGGTCTTCGGGGCTGATGTAATGGCAGCTATGGTGGTTCTGCTTCCCACAGGTGGAGCGGTACCCCGGGGCAACTGTTGGTGCTTGTAAGAGTCTATGTGGTTTTGTGAATGATGCGGTGCAGGGCCGACAGGGCAGTGAAAGGAACAGGCACAAACAGTAGTCTCTTTACCTTCTTTTACTCTGCGACAAACGGTGCAGTCCTGGGAGACCGTTACAGGGGTAATGGCGATCCGGTCGGCCTGGAAGCAGTTGGGGTTATCTCCTTGGCCAGGTGAGTATTTAGGCCTTCTCCTTACTCTTTCTTCGCTTTTACAGGACCCTGCATTATTGGTTTAGCGGGAGCCCTCTCTCTGCTGGGACTTGTGATACGTCCCGTTCCCGTATGGTAGTCTGAGCAGGCCCTCTCTGATGCTTCTCTGCTGGAGTCCACACCGGGCCCCTGTAATGCAGCTGTACCTTCGGGTTGTTTTGGGGGCCAGGAGACCTACAGTCCTCCTGCCCTTCGGATTCGGTTACTGGGGGATCTAACACCCTGGCAACCACAGACTCCGATGTCTAATTTTCAGTGAGTTCTTCTGAGGCGAACCGGTTCCAACCTGTTCTCCCCTAGAATCTTTTCTCCGTGCCTCTCTGCAAATCCTGCTTTTCTGGGCTGAGCTATCTTAGCTCCATGCCCCAGCTCGCAAGCCTGCACTACTCAAACGCCTCTCTCCTTGAACTCTCCTCACAGACTACCTAACTCCTCCCCAAGTCAGAGCTTAAGGGATCCTCCCTGGAACTCCAGGTTTAGAGCTCCCCCTACTGGCCTGGGAGAGGAACGGTGTTGGATGCTGGTACTTACTGGCCAATAGATTTCCCCAATTACCTCCAGGCTCAGCATTAACCCTTTGGAGGAGGGCAACACTGTTGTGGCAACCAGATGCTGGGGCGCCACAGACATATGACCCCAAAGCAGGTTACTTTGAGGAACTGTTTACGGGACCCTTTGACTTTTATTGCCTCTCACCGCGCAACACCACTAATGTAGGTGAGACCGTGGTGTGCAGTGATGCACAGATCTTTGGGGAACCTAAGTCCAGAAGAAAGGGATGTTGTTGGCCATGACATGCTGGGAAATCAGGTGGAAGTGTTGGAGGATGATGAGACACAGTTGGCCTCAGGTCAGCCTCAAACCTCCATTACCGAAGATGTTGACTTTCAGGAATCTGAAGACAACCTGGTTGATGATGAGGTGACTGATCCAACATGGACGGGTGGAATGGATTGCGAGAGAAGCAGTGCAGAGCAGCATGTGCCCATAGTCCACAAAAAGGCTGTAAGAGATAGGGTTTCGACCACTGCCAGAGGTCAATCAACTGTGCACATGACACCACCACCTGTGCCATCTCAGAGTCCAAGGGTCCGTGCTTCGATTATGTGGGAGTTTTTTCCAAGAGTCCTTCGGACCAAACGGTTGCCATTTGTCAAATCCATCAGACCAAGCTTAGCAGAGGCAGAAATACTTCCAGCTTGGGCACCTCCAGCATGAGAAACCATATGTTAGCCAAGCACACCACTAGGTAGTTGAAAGCTCTAGGTGAAAAACATGATTTCCAGACTCAAAACTCTGCCACTTCCCCTGGGCTGCCTTCTTCCCAAACTGGTGTGCAAGAAGGTAGCGCTGAATGCCTCCTTCTCCCAAACTGATGTTGGCCAAACTCAATCATCAATGACCACATCTGCTTCTGTGTCCCAGCAATTCCGTTCAGTTGTCCATACCACAGACCTTCGAAAAGAAGCGAAAATACCCCATTACGCACCCAAGGGCAGAAACCATAACTGCACACATTGCACGATTGATAGCCCTTGAGATGTTGCCGTATCGTCTTGTGGGAACAGAGGCTTTCCGCAACTTTTTGGCGGTGTTAGAACATCGGTACTCTGTGCCTAGTCGCCACTATTTTTCTCGTTGTGCCGTCCCCGCGCTTTACAATCACATGTCCAAAAAAATCAAACGGGCTCTCACCAACGCCATAACAGGGAAGGTCCACTTAACCACAGACACGTGGACAAGTGGAAGTGGACAGAGACGCTACATCTCACTGACGGCACACTGGGTGAACCTGGTGGCGGCTGGGACAGAGTCTGAGCCGATAATATCCCATATAGTTCGCACACCCAGAATAGCGGGCCCCACTTCAATCAGAGTTTCAGTAACCTCCTACACAGCAACAGTTCCCTCCTCCTACTCTTCATCTGGCTCCTGTGCATCCTCCTCAAGATCCGCCAGTGTCCAACCGTTGACATCATTCCCCAGTTGGGATCTCGGCAGCACTGCCTCGGCTAAGCGGCAACACGCTCTGCTGAAGCTCATCTGTATCGGTGACAAATCGCACACGGCACCTTTGCTTTTGAAAGCAATAACTGAGCAGATGAGTGGCTTGCGCCGTTGGACCTCCGTCCATGGATGGTAGTGTGCGATAATGGTCGTAATCTGGTGGCGGCTTTAAAGCTTGGAAAGCTTGTACACGTTCCTTGTATGGCCCACGTAAATTTAGTAGTTAAGCACTTTCTCAAAAAATACCCTGGGATACCAGACCTACTTACCAAGGTACAACGTATTAGCACCCATTTCCACAAGTCATCTCCCTCTTTTGCTGGCCTGGCAATGCTGCAGCAGCGCTTCCACTTGCATCATCACAGACTACTATGTGACCTCCCTACGAGATGGAATTCAACCTATCATATGTTGGCCAGGATCCATGAGCAGCAGAGGGCAGTATCCCAATTCTAGCTGGATCATGCCCGTCAGAAGCAGCTGCCAGACATAAGTACTGCAGAGTGGGTGTGGATTGCAGACATTTGTCAGGTCCTAGAGAATTTTGATTACTGTACCAACATTGTGAGCAGTGATAATGCTTTTATCAGTATTACCATTCCACTGATTTTTGTTGTGAATACATTTGATTTAAATTCCATTTTAGGGCTCCCTCTTGTGGCCAGTGCTGGTAATGCAGTTGACTTGCTAAGTGGGAACTGGACAGCTGAGTAGGATTTGCAATCAGGCCATTTGGTTTGTGCCTATATAATTATGCAGCTTTGTTTTGTTCCTTGCCGGTGCTCAATTGTATTTCCTATGTTCTAAGGACTTCCTGAAACCAGCCTTGTTCTCTGTGTCTACCAGAACTCCTCTCAGATAAGTTGGTCTTGTATCTTTGCTTATGGTTTTTCACTTTCTTGTGATTTTGCCTGTGTGGAGTTCCTGGTGGAATTGGATTATTCCCTGCTGGGAGTATATGTGTACCTTGCTCCATCTTTTGTTATGTATTGTGTTTTGTCATGCTTGGTACAATATTCAGTCCCCTCTCTATATCAATGTTTTTCTTGGATCCCAGTAACACCAGAGTACTGATATAGCGGGAGAGAGCCTGTTTAGGCTCAGTATTTTTCCATGTCAGGCATGCTGGTATTTATTAGGGTTTTTACGGCTGCAATCAGTGCTCTTTCCTATTCTTTCCTATGCAGATAGTTTTGGGCCTCATCTTTGCTGAATCTGTTCTCTAGCTACGTATTGTCTTTTCCTATATCACCATAATCTTAACATGTGTGGGGCTATCTATATCTTTGGGGACTACTCCGAGGCAGATTGGCTTTTCTACATTTCTTTCTGTTAGAGTATTTAGTTCTACGGCTGGGTCGAGACAACTAGGTCATCGTAGGCTAGTCCCATGGCTACCTCTAGTTGTGTGTCAGTATTAGGTCTGCAGTCCGTTAAGGTTCCAGCCACTCTGGTTATTTTCTGGGTTTCCGAGTTATTGCTCTTTTTTTGATCCTCTTCAGTTACTGGATCACAACAGATTTGTTTATTGAAACGCTCTCTGGATGGTGTGACTGACCAAAGTGTTAATGCACCAGAGGTGTCTGTGGATCCAGACTTCACAATGGTTGTTAGTAATCCGCACAACCTCGGCCTTTGGTCACCATCATGAGGATGAGGAGGATGAAGAACAGGAATGCTTTGAAGTTGGTAACCAAGGTATTGACAACCCAAGCTTCAGGGCTGTCCAGCATGGATGGCCTGAGGAGGAGCAGGAGGAGGAGAGAGAGACTGAGGAGGAGAGGAGGTTTAGGGAGACAGAATGTATTCTTAGCAGTGACACACATAGGTTTCCAGTTCAGAGTCTGGGACACATGGCACATTTCATGTCACACTGCCTTTCTCATGACTGTCGGCTAGTCCACATTTTGGCAGACAATAAATACTGGTTATGTACCTTCCTTGACCCACACTACAAAGACAAATTCGCTTCGCTACTTGTCGAGGCAAATAAGGATTGTACTACGGAAACATTCAAGAGGGCTGTGTGCCGCCCCTGCAGCGGGTCGATCCGCTTGGATCTGTGTGATGACTTGTGGCTGGAGGGTCTCCGGACCCGGGGGCTTGGGCCCACTTCTAAACGTAAAAGGGGGAAGTTATTTACAGGAGAGGTATAGTTCGTGACACCACCCGTGGTGTATGGTAATGAAGGGATACCGCCGCTGCCAATGGGAGTACCCGGGGTGATGGAGTGGGGTAGCAAGGTGTCGTTGCCCTCCACAGGTAGGGGAAGGCCTCGGGACTCGGTGGGGTGCCGTAGGATGCAGGGATCACTCTGGTACTCATTTAGTCAATAAACAGATGCTGACAACCGGGTAAACCAAATCTCGGGGTATCGCTGCCACTTGAGGGGAGATCGTACGGGTCCCATCCCCTACAGTGTTGCCTCGTGATCCGTGACCTGCCTCCTGGCACTAAGTTTAACTTCAACGTGGTGGCTCAGTAGTCTGAAACTTGCCGGGCCCCGCTCCCCACTGTGGCTAAGTGTGGGAGCCTGCTCTCAGGGCTCACGCTTGGGATTTTCTTGAATCGTTTGTTTGGAAGGCCCTATCCCCCTCGTTGTGCTAGTGCCCCGATTTTGGAGCGGGTGGGAACAGATCATAAAGGCTCTGTTCTCCTCAGGTTGATTGTCGGGTTGCCTGAAGCTTCTCCCTGACCTAGGGTCCATGTACCCCACCGTGTCTTTGGTCCCAGACCGGTGACAGTGCCAGGTTGCTGACCATCCTCCTTGACAGGTCCAGGCACCTAGCCGAAATCCCCTGCGACCGGGAATCCGACTCCTCTAGGTCCAGACCACCGTCTGCAACCTAGACAGCTTCTCCTGGGAGCCACCACTCCCAACCTCCTCTCACTCACTCTCTCACTAACTCACTACTCACTACTGACTACACCCCTCACCTCCCTCCCTGACCCCCCAGGTGGGTGACTCTATTCCACTCAAGCTGTCCACTGGTGTGCCTGGTGGGTGTGGTGCAATGTGTATCTAGGATTTGATTTGCTGTTGGAGGCAACACCATAAGATAGGGACCCAGAACCATGAGGGACTTGGAATGCTGCACAGAAGGGCAGCTTGTGCAGTACCCTGTGACGACCTGATGGTCCTGGGGCATCACAGCTGTAGTCGAGCAGTTGATGAAACGATTACACTCAAATCATGCTTGCATCAGAGGTAGCGTGTCATTTCACACAACAGGATTACAAGAAAGGGCTACGCATAGTAGAATCAACACAGGCGGGGGACTAATTTGCCAAAACTGGTCCATTTTCCACAAACCGTCAATTTCTAATCAGATACCGGTTGGGGGAACTATGACAAGGAAGGAACACTTAAGTAATATGGTGAGGGACTATTTAGGTGACCATATCAGCGTGCTTTCAGAGCCTACAGTTCCCTTTAACTACTGGGTTTCCAAGCTCAACACTTGGCCAGACCTCGCCTTATACGCTTTGGAAGTGGGGTCAATAATAACAAATACTCGCACATAACTATCCACGGAAAGTGCAGACAGTTTGACGATGATCAAAATGAACCATAGATGGATTGCCCCAGAGTATCTCAGGCCGCCTGTTAACAAGACCCAATAATAAGTGTAGCCCCAAAATTTGTATTTCTTAAATTCAAATAAGTTCCATTGTTTCTCATTCAAGACTATTTTGAAATTCTATCATTTAATGAGACCGCATGACTAATCTAACTTGTTATGCTGCTGCGATGTAATTGTTTGGCCCAATCACCCAGGGCAATTTTTAGCCTTTGTACATTATGCACTGGCACAACCACTGTCAAGGCTACACTTTCTATAACAATTGGCCAGGCAGTCTTTATTTGTGTTCTTTATTGATGCTGTGCTCCACGGTGTGTTACATGGCCCCCTGCGGAATCAGAATTTTTTTTTTTAGCTCCTTGGCATGTTATGCCCTGTTGCTTATTATATCAATGTTTAAAAAAAAAAAAAAAAGCTGTTGGGAGCTGTTAGGAGTACCTTTTGATGCTGTGCTCCATGGTGTCTGAACCATTATTCCCTGGGGAAACTGAATTTATTAAACTCCTTGGCATGTTATGCCCTGTTGCAAATCCTACCAATGTTTAAAAAAAAGCTGTTGGGAGTACCTTCTGATGCTGTGCTACATGATGTTTAAACCATTCCCCTCTGGGGAAACTGAATTTATTAAACTCCTTGGCATGTTAAGCCCTGTTGTAAATCCTACCAATGTTTAAAAAAAACTGTTGGGAGCTGTTGGGAGTACATTCTGTAGCTGTGCTACATGATGTTTGAACCATTCCCCCCTGGGGAACCTGAATTTATTAAACTCCTTGGCATGTTATGCCCTGTTGCTTATCCTACCAATGTTTGCTGTTGGGAGCTGTTGGGAGTAACTTCTGATGCTGTTCCCAATGGTGTCTGTACCATTCCCCTTTGGGGAAACTGAATTTTTTTAAATCCTCGGTGTTAGCTAGTGGAAAAAAGCCTGACTTCCAGAGTAAAACAACTGCCACTTCCACGGTGCTGCATGCTTCAAAAACTGCGGTCTAGGAAACAGACTATGATGCCTCCTGCTTCCAACCTGCTTTGGGTCAGATGCAATCATCATCAACGACATCAGCTTCGATGTCCCAGTGTGGCCTTCATTTGTCTATAAAACATACATTACTGAATAATTTTGAATAGAATTTGAATAGAGGGCCACTGGAGCTGGTGGTGTTGGTGGAGGAGGAGGAGGAGGAAGAGGGCAAGGCTAACACCCAAATGGCCACTTTGGCAATAGCACTATAAAGTGTTATGGAGTACGTATTCCAACTTTCACACTAATGATATAGGGGACGCAGAAAACTACAAATGACTGCCATCCCTCTCCAATGTATGTTACAGGGCCCACCTGAGAGCCCTAAGAAGTCTGAGATTTGAAGAAAGCCAGTAGACCTTTCTACATTTGAATAGAGGGCCACTGGAGCCGGTGGTGTTGGTGGAGGAGGAGGGTAAGGCCAACATCCCAACGGGCACATTGTAGCTGACCTTTTAAAGTGCTGTGAAATATGTCCCAAAAAAGGAGGTGTGAGACAGACACCAATATAATGTATAAGTTACAGCCCTTTCGAATCGAAAAAGAAGGAAAAATGTAAAAAACAAAATGTGTGAACATATGCTAAAGTGTTTTTTTTGGAGGTCGGAGCTTGATTTGACGTTTTATTACAGTTATTAGGCACTAGAAACTGTTTCTTAGCAATTTCCCCTCTTTTACTTTGGTTTGAGAGCTGTTCTGGCGACTACGTAAACGCCGCGTGCTGCTCTGAGCACGTTATTCAAAGACACCAGAAATGCAGTCAGGCACCTTCTACAGGCTGTGCCCATACTGTTTCAGCCTTTTCCCATCCATTTCAGCCTTTTCCTCAGTCACTACAGGTCACCGTTGGGTCCAACGTGAAATTATTCTGGTTTCCCATAGACTTACATTGGGCGTCGAATATTCGTGAATAGTTGAATAGCGGCGACGTATTCGCTGGATATTCGGCGAAGCGAATAATAGGGTAATCAATCTTCCCTATTTATTATCACATATTTTGGAGCTATTTAAATAAAGCAAGGTAGTAGGTATAAGTGTAACAAAAACAAAAAATCTTATTTAAAAAATTATTGTGGAAATTATTGTGGATATGACAAAAAAGGCTCATGTGCATTAGACCATTCAGCTGTTTATTTTCTATAGTCCAGAGCCATAGGCATTTTATGTGTCACCACATGGTGTTCTGTAATGTGTTCATGGTGTTTTGCCAGTTTTTGCATAGATATTTTGTTCTAGATGTTGACGTCTGTAAGAAGAATATGTATAGTTTATAGATCATACTAGTGTATGTAAGCTACAGTTGCAATTAAAATGATTCAGGCCCTATTGCAAATTAGGTATATTTACACACTTTGTGCTATTTGCAATAATCCACACAAGAACACCTTAAATGGCTCATCCCTATTAATATAACAAGTGGTTTTGTCTATCTCACAGAATGTACACTTTTAATGATTAGTGCATTTCAGAAAGTGTTAAACCCCTTAATGCCCTGTGTCTTTAGTACTTAGAAGTGCACCCTTTGGCTCTATTATGACCTGCTGCAAATGTGTTTGCATAAGCAGAGACCAAATTCTAGCACCATTCTTGATATATCCAGACCTAGACCATTCCTTTTGGGCAATAGTGTCCAGTTCACCAATATTCTTAGCTGTGTGTGGTACATCACCCTTCTTCAAATCTCAAATCATCATAGATTTTTTTTATGGGATTCAAGTTTATAATCTCAGAAGACTTTGGAACCAGTGCCTTGGTGGACATTGAGGTATGCTGGGGACTATGGTATAACTAGAGTATGATGGCCCCCCGGTGTAAAATTTGGACCTGGGCTCCCCTCCACCAGCATGTTGGTCAGATGTATGGGCTCTTGTAACATCCTAAACCTAATAAAGGCATACGATTTTCCCTCTCCCTATTACATAAAAATATCCACTATCCTGTCCTAATGTACCCCATCCTTGGCTCCTTCCTGATAAATATGTCCCCCTTCCTGGTATATAAGTCCCTCATCCTGGTAAATGTTCCCCATTCTGGTGTATATGCCCCCATCGTGGTAAATATGTCCCCCTCCGGGTATATACGTTCCCATCCTGGTATATTTATCCTTGCCCTGGGCCCCATCCTGTTATATATGTCCTCATCAGGGCATACATGTCCTTATCCTGTGCCCCTTCCTAGTATATATGTCCCCATCCTAGGCCCCTTCCTGGTATATATGTTTCCACCTGGTACACATGTCCTTTTCCTGGGCCCCTTCCTGCTATATATGTGTCCATCCTGGTATACATGCCTTTATCCTGTAAATAGAAAAGGTTCTGCCCAGCGCAAGGAGGAGAGATACACCATCAGTAAATTTCCAGGTAATTTATTATTGCTTGGTTCCAGTTAAAAAATGGTCATATAGACATATGAGCATAGACAAAGGCGCCACTCCAGTAGCTGAAACGCGTCGCTGTACATCATTTTTCCCCTGGGGGTTATGGCTTGATATGCTCATATGTCTATATGACCATTTTTTAACTGGAACCAAGCAATAATAAATTACCTGGAAATTTACTGACGGTGTATCTCTCCTCCTTGCGCTGGGCAGAACCTTTTCTATTTGCAAGCCACAGGCAGCTGCAGCTCGAGCAGCAGAGGAAAGCATGAACACACTTAATAGGGTGAGCTGAAGTTTTCTGTTTATATGTCTTTATCCTGTGCCCCTTCCTGGTATAAATGTCCCCATCCTAGACACCTTCCTGGTATATATGTTCCCACCTGGTACACATGTCCTTATCTTAGGCCCCTTCCTACTATACATGTTCCCATCCTAGTATATATGTCCCCGTTTAGTATATATGTCCCCATTCTTGGCCCCATCCTGGCATATATGTCCCCATCTTGGTAAATATGTCCCCTTCCTGGTATACAGTATATGTTCCCATCCTTGGCCCCTTCCTAGTATATATGTCCCCATCCTGCGCCCCATCATGGTATATGTGCCTCCATTGTAGGCCCCTCTTGGTATAAATGTACCCATCCTGGTTTATATGTCCCATCCTGGTATATGTGTCTCAATCCTAGGCCCCTCCTGGTATATATGTCCTCATCCTGGTTTATATGTCCCCTCCTGGTATACATGTCCTTATTCTAGTCACCTTCCTGGTACATATGCCCCCACCTTGGTATACATGTTCTTTTCCTGAACCTCTTCCTGGTATATACAGTATATCACAAAAGTGAATACACCCCTCACATTCTTGTAAATATTTTTATTATATCTTTTCATGGGAGAACACTGAAGATATGACACTTTGATACAATGTAGTCAGTGTAGGACTAGAAAAGTGTAAATTAAGTGTGATGATAAAATAATCAAAGCGCTAATACCCCTTCCAACTTCCTCAGCAGCAAGATTCACAGCAAATACCCTCTATTTGCTGATGAAAAAGTCATATAAAATAAAGAAATAAAAATCTGTGCTAGCAGGAAGTTGTGTTTAATAGAGCAATAATTACTACAAAATTATATAAAAGTACAATGTTACATTACAATTAGTGATGAGCGAGCATGCTTGTCACTACTCGGTACTCGCACGAGTATCACTGTACTCGGGCTGCTCGGCGTGGACCGAGTAATCTCGCGATACTCGTGCTTTACTCGTGGTCTTCATTTCTGCATGTTGGCGCTCTTTTGAGAGCCAGCCCTCATGCAGGGATTGGCTGGCAGACCACTGCAATGCCACAGCCCTGTTAGTTGTGGAATTGCAGTGATTGACCGGCCTGCACAGCGTCACCGAGCCTTTATATAGGCCGGCGCGCTGTGCTCTGCTCACAACTATTCTGACAGTGAGTGTAGGGAGAGTGTCGCTGATTCAGGGAAAGCTTTGCGGCCCTTTATAGCTTTTTCAGTTGCAGGGCTGCAAACAGTGTGACCAAAAGTCCTTCTCAGGACTATTCTAGTTGTATACAGGCAGGCAGGGTATAGCCAGGTCGGAGTACAGTAGCAGAGTCCTTCTCAGGACTATTGTTGCTATATACAGGCAGGGTATAGCCAGGTCGGAATACAGGCTAGTGACCAGAAGAGTCCTTGTCAGGACTATTGTAGCAGTATACAGGCAGGCAGGCAGGCAGGGTAGTGGTGACCGTATACCAGCCTTCATCATATCTGGGGCTGGTGTACACAGTGTAAAACAGTCCAGATAGTGTCAGACTTCTCAGTAATTGTCGCTCCTAAAAACCAGTTAGGTTCTTATTGCGTCCGTGCTTGCATTTAAAAACAGCACGTGTGTGGCAGTCGGTGGCAGCGTACAGGTGCGCGTTTTGCACAAACTATTATATAACGCACAAGTCTAGTGTATAATACACGTCAGTCAGCAGTGTCTGATAGTGTCAGACTTCTCAGTAATTGTCGCTCCTAAAAACCAGTTAGGTTCTTATTGCGTCCGTGCTTGCATTTAAAAACAGCACGTGTGTGGCAGTCGGTGGCAGCGTACAGGTGCGCGTTTTGCACAAACTATTATATAACGCACAAGTCTAGTGTATAATACACGTCAGTCAGCAGTGTCTGATAGTGTCAGACTTCTCAGTAATTGTCGCTCCTAAAAACCAGTTAGGTTCTTATTGCGTCCGTGCTTGCATTTAAAAACAGCACGTGTGTGGCAGTCGGTGGCAGCGTACAGGTGCGCGTTTTGCACAAACTATTATATAACGCACAAGTCTAGTGTATAATACACGTCAGTCAGCAGTGTCTGATAGTGTCAGACTTCTCAGTAATTGTCGCTCCTAAAAACCAGTTTGGTTCTTATTGCGTCCGTGCTTGCATTTAAAAACAGCACGTGTGTGGCAGTCGGTGGCAGCGTACAGGTGCGCGTTTTGCACAAACTATTATATAACGCACAAGTCTAGTGTATAATACACGTCAGTCAGCAGTGTCTGATAGTGTCAAACTTCTCAGTAATTGTCGCTCCTAAAAACCAGTTAGGTTCTTATTGCGTCCGTGCTTGCATTTAAAAACAGCACGTGTGTGGCAGTCGGTGGCAGCGTACAGGTGCGCGTTTTGCACAAACTATTATATAACGCACAAGTCTAGTGTATAATACACGTCAGTCAGCAGTGTCTGATAGTGTCAGACTTCTCAGTAATTGTCGCTCCTAAAAACCAGTTAGGTTCTTATTGCGTCCGTGCTTGCATTTAAAAACAGCACGTGTGTGGCAGTCGGTGGCAGCGTACAGGTGCGCGTTTTGCACAAACTATTATATAACGCACAAGTCTAGTGTATAATACACGTCAGTCAGCAGTGTCTGATAGTGTCAGACTTCTCAGTAATTGTCGCTCCTAAAAACCAGTTAGGTTCTTATTGCGTCCGTGCTTGCATTTAAAAACAGCACGTGTGTGGCAGTCGGTGGCAGCGTACAGGTGCGCGTTTTGCACAAACTATTATATAACGCACAAGTCTAGTGTATAATACACGTCAGTCAGCAGTGTCTGATAGTGTCAGACTTCTCAGTAATTGTCGCTCCTAAAAACCAGTTAGGTTCTTATTGCGTCCGTGCTTGCATTTAAAAACAGCACGTGTGTGGCAGTCGGTGGCAGCGTACAGGTGCGCGTTTTGCACAAACTATTATATAACGCACAAGTCTAGTGTATAATACACGTCAGTCAGCAGTGTCTGATAGTGTCAGACTTCTCAGTAATTGTCGCTCCTAAAAACCAGTTTGGTTCTTATTGCGTCCGTGCTTGCATTTAAAAACAGCACGTGTGTGGCAGTCGGTGGCAGCGTACAGGTGCGCGTTTTGCACAAACTATTATATAACGCACAAGTCTAGTGTATAATACACGTCAGTCAGCAGTGTCTGATAGTGTCAGACTTCTCAGTAATTGTCGCTCCTAAAAACCAGTTAGGTTCTTATTGCGTCCGTGCTTGCATTTAAAAACAGCACGTGTGTGGCAGTCGGTGGCAGCGTACAGGTGCGCGTTTTGCACAAACTATTATATAACGCACAAGTCTAGTGTATAATACACGTCAGTCAGCAGTGTCTGATAGTGTCAGACTTCTCAGTAATTGTCGCTCCTAAAAACCAGTTAGGTTCTTATTGCGTCCGTGCTTGCATTTAAAAACAGCACGTGTGTGGCAGTCGGTGGCAGCGTACAGGTGCGCGTTTTGCACAAACTATTATATAACGCACAAGTCTAGTGTATAATACACGTCAGTCAGCAGTGTCTGATAGTGTCAGACTTCTCAGTAATTGTCGCTCCTAAAAACCAGTTAGGTTCTTATTGCGTCCGTGCTTGCATTTAAAAACAGCACGTGTGTGGCAGTCGGTGGCAGCGTACAGGTGCGCGTTTTGCACAAACTATTATATAACGCACAAGTCTAGTGTATAATACACGTCAGTCAGCAGTGTCTGATAGTGTCAGACTTCTCAGTAATTGTCGCTCCTAAAAACCAGTTAGGTTCTTATTGCGTCCGTGCTTGCATTTAAAAACAGCACGTGTGTGGCAGTCGGTGGCAGCGTACAGGTGCGCGTTTTGCACAAACTATTATATAACGCACAAGTCTAGTGTATAATACACGTCAGTCAGCAGTGTCTGATAGTGTCAGACTTCTCAGTAATTGTCGCTCCTAAAAACCAGTTAGGTTCTTATTGCGTCCGTGCTTGCATTTAAAAACAGCACGTGTGTGGCAGTCGGTGGCAGCGTACAGGTGCGCGTTTTGCACAAACTATTATATAACGCACAAGTCTAGTGTATAATACACGTCAGTCAGCAGTGTCTGATAGTGTCAGACTTCTCAGTAATTGTCGCTCCTAAAAACCAGTTAGGTTCTTATTGCGTCCGTGCTTGCATTTAAAAACAGCACGTGTGTGGCAGTCGGTGGCAGCGTACAGGTGCGCGTTTTGCACAAACTATTATATAACGCACAAGTCTAGTGTATAATACACGTCAGTCAGCAGTGTCTGATAGTGTCAGACTTCTCAGTAATTGTCGCTCCTAAAAACCAGTTAGGTTCTTATTGCGTCCGTGCTTGCATTTAAAAACAGCACGTGTGTGGCAGTCGGTGGCAGCGTACAGGTGCGCGTTTTGCACAAACTATTATATAACGCACAAGTCTAGTGTATAATACACGTCAGTCAGCAGTGTCTGATAGTGTCAGACTTCTCAGTAATTGTCGCTCCTAAAAACCAGTTAGGTTCTTATTGCGTCCGTGCTTGCATTTAAAAACAGCACGTGTGTGGCAGTCGGTGGCAGCGTCAGGCTCCACGTTGTCCCTGGATAGAGACGTGCATGAGGGCCTGTAAACCTGAAGTGCCCATTGGAAGGAAGTGGGTCTATTGTAGTATAGCCCTTAGGCAGGGCAGCCAAAAATTGGGAGGCTCCACGTTGTCCCTGGGTAGAGACGTGCATGAGGGCCTCAAAACATTGTTCCCATTGCAAAGGAGCGGGTCTCCTGTCGTTGTAATGTCCATTCTGCAAAGAATGGGCGAAAAAATTTACCACTGGGGGTATACCTGAAACAAAGGCCTAAGTATTGCAATTTGTAACGGTCATCATCATGGTGGCGCATGAGGAGAAGGAGGAGCAGTCCAGCGATTATCCAAAGTCCAGAAGTGTGTACCCATGGGTGAGTGGAGGTACATGGCAAACTTTAAATTCCGCTCTCATTTGCTGGTGGTGTGGTGAAGTCTGGCCCAATCCAACCCTTGTTCATCTTGATCAGAGTCAGCTTGTCAGCATTTTCAGTTGACAGGCGGGTGCGTTTATCTGTAATGATTCCACCTGCGGCACTAAAAACACGCTCTGACAAAACGCTAGCAGCAGGGCAGGCCAGGACTTCCAAGGCGTAGAGAGCCAATTCATGCCACGTGTCCAGCTTGGATACCCAATAATTGTAAGGCACAGAGGAATGTCGGAGTACAGTTGTTCGATCTGCAAGGTACTCCTTCAGCATCTGGGCAAACTTAGGATTTCTTGTGGCACTACCCCGCACCTCAGGGGCTGTGGTACGTGAGGGGCTGAGAAAACTGTCACACATCTTAAAGACTGTTCCCCTACCTCTGGCGGATTGGACTTGTGCCTCTCTCGGCTGTACGCCTCGGTTGTCCACTGATTCATGACCTATGCCGCTAGCGTTTTGTGAGGGGAATGCTTTGCCTACTTCCGTGACTATGGCCTTCTGGAACTGCTGCATTTTGCCTGACCTCTCCGCCTCGGGAATAAGAGACATAAAGTTCTCCTTTTAGCGTGGGTCTAACAGTGTTACCAACCAGTAATGATTGTCGGCCAAGATGTTCTTAACGCGAGGGTCACGAGACAGGCAGCTTACCATAAAGTCAGCCATGTGTGCCAGACTCTTAACAGCCATCACTTCAGTATCCTGACCAACACGATGACTGAACATGCTGTCCTCCTCCTCCTCATCATCTACCCTGTCCTCTGGCCAGCCACGCTGAACCGAGGATATGACTGCATGTCATATCCTCAATTTGGCCAGAGAGTTGCTCCATGTCTTCATCCTCCTCCTCGTCATAGTCCTCCACTGCACGTTGTGATGAGACGAGGCTGGGCTGTGTGTTATCATTCATCACCCACACCCACTACTGTTTCTTGCTGAAACTCATCGCGCTCCGCCTGCAATGCATCATGTTTGTTTTCTGAGCAGAGACCATTTTAGAAGGCAGAGAAGCGGTATGGTGACGCTAATAATGTCGTCATCGCCGCTCACCATCTTGTTGTAGTCCTCAAAGTTTTGGCGGATGGTGCATAGGTCGGACATCCATCTCCACTCCTCAGGTGTTATGTGTGGAGTTTGACCCATTTCCCGACGGCTTAGGTGATGCAGGTACTCAACAACTGCCCTCTTCTGCTCACATATCCTGACCAACATGTGCAGAGTTGAATTCCAACGCGTGGGGAC
The DNA here is from genome assembly GCF_048569485.1 of Anomaloglossus baeobatrachus. Classification (NCBI taxonomy): domain Eukaryota; kingdom Metazoa; phylum Chordata; class Amphibia; order Anura; family Aromobatidae; genus Anomaloglossus; species Anomaloglossus baeobatrachus. The sequence continues at coordinate 300,656,471 of NC_134354.1, forward strand.
ATCACACACCAGTCTGTGTGCCGGAAGATGCAAACGGCGTCTTAAGCCGGCAAGGCCGGCTGAAGCAGTAGGTGACTTTCGAAAATGTGCAGACAGGCGGCGAACTTTTACCAGCAGATCAGACAGCTCTGAGTATGACTTTAGAAACCGCTGAACCTCGAGGTTGAGCACATGGGCCACGCATGGAACATGTGTCAGCTGGCCTCGCCTCAAAGCCGCCACCAGGTTCCGGCCATTGTCACACACGACCTTTCCTGGCTTTAGGTTCAGAGTTGTGAGCCAGTGATCTGCCTGCTGTTTCAGAGCTGTCCACACCTCTTCTGCATTGTGGGGTTTGTCACCTATGCAGATTAGCTTCAGCACTGCCTGTTGCCGCTTCGCCGAGGCAGTGCTGCAGTGCTTCTGTGTCGCCCTGGACAAGCCAGGGGCCACAGAGCACAACACTTAAACACCCCACACTCCCTGCAGGCATATCATAGTCAAAACACAAAATCCTTGTTGCCTTCCCCAGGGGCTGTTGTCCACACCAGGGTGTGGAGCCAGGCGGTTGGTCTCCACCCACCGAGGAGGAGGGAAAACACAGGCAGTGAGAGTTAAGCTAAGGAAGTGGAAGGAGGAAAGTAGTAGAGAGGAGAAAAGTGACAGCAAAGAGCCTGAAGTTGGTCCGGGTGTGTGGCCCGGACAGGACAGCAAGGTTGGCAGGATGTGGTGACCGTCTGCAGTGGAGGCCGATTGGAGTCTGCCGTAAGGACCGTGGACGGGTGGTGACCCGGCCGTACCGGACCGGTATACAAAGAGAAGCCAGCACCATTGGCAGAGGACTTTCGGATCCCGGCAAGGCTTGGTGTCGCCGTGAATTTGCCAAATCCGTTATTGAAGGGGACCTCAGGGTTTCCAAACAGCCAAGTCCAGATAGAAGGCAACCGTACAACCGTGAAGGGGAGACACAGCCACCGCCAAGGGCAACCGTCTCCCAGGGCCAGCGCCTGTGGGCAAAAGGGGCTCCTCCGGCCCATATCCAGGTCAGGGAGCGGGTTACCGTTGGGAAACCATCACTACCAACACTTAACTTAGGTGCAGGGAGAGACAGTCATCACTAACCTGCAGGGAGGAACAACCGCAGCCGTCCGAGTGACCCGTCCATCCAGCCACTTGTTTTACCCTGAACTGTGTCATCATCATTGGGCTGAGTGAGTACCTCCGTGCCGTGCGGCACAGCGCTGCCCCTGCGACCATGCACTTCATCAGGCCCCGCAACCCGCCTGTCATCCATCTCTACCCCATCACCAGGCCCCGGGACAACCAACCCCCCTACCCACGGAGGGGAGAAATAACAACAAAGCTGCTCCCTGTCACAGGCTCCCGGGATCCCCGTCCAGAGCAGCGGTGGTGTCCACACAATCACCACAACCGTGGGTGGCGTCACGGACAATATCCCCAAAACCCAAACCACCCCTTTTCACTCACGGGCGAGTAGCGCCGCTCGAGTCCCCGGGATCCGGCCATCGCTCGAGCCAACGAGCAGCAGCAGCCGTAGAGCTGCGTCAGCCGGACCCGAGCAGTGGGAGAGCGCACCGTCCCCTCCTCCGCCAGCGACACTTCCAGCTTGGGACTGGTGTGGAGGGTAAAGTGGATCAGGATGCGCAGGAGGAGGAGGAGGCTGAGGAGCATGACATTCCGGAGCTGTAAAGTGTGTGTGAAACCCTGACTGAGGTAGGGCCTGCAAAACTTGGTGTGTGAAGGACGTGTTCCGTCCCTCGCTCAGACTGGGTCCCAGCTTGCACAATATTAACCCAGTGTGACGTCAACGAGATGTAGCGTCCTTGCCCACATGCACTTGTCCACGTGTCTGTGGTTAGGTGGACTTTGGCTGAAACAGCGTTGTTCAGGGCACGTGTGATGTTTTGTGACACGTGGTTAGTTATGCAATGCGGGGACGGCACACAGGGAGAAATAGTGGCGTCTGTGGACCGAGTAACGTGGGACAGCTGCCACCATCAGTTCGCGGAATGCTTCTGTCTCAACCAGCCTAAAAGGCAACATTTCCAGCGCAAGCAGTCGCGAAATGTTAGCATTTAGAACTGTGGCATGTGGGGTGTTGGCAGTGTATTTGCGCCTGCGCTCAAAGGTTTGCTGAATGGATAACTGAACGTTGCGCTGGGACAAGGACGTGCTTGATGATGGTGTTCTTTCTGCGTAGGCAACTGCAGGTGCAGGAGTGGAGGAGGCTTGTTCGCAGGCAGCATGGACAGGGGATTGGCTCGCATGCACAACCAGCGAAGACGTAGCAGTGACATCAGCAAGCACTGCTCCTCGACTCTGTTGTACTTCCCACAAAGTCGGGTGCTTGGCTGACATGTGCCTGATCATGCTGGTGGTGGTCAGGCTGCTAGTTTTGGTACCCCTGCTGATGCTGGCATGGCAGGTGTTGCAAATGGCCTTTTTAGAATCATCTGGAGCCAACTTAAAAAACTGCCAGTGTCAGAGTTCCGGGTTTTCCAGTTTTCTTTTGAAAGAGCTTGCCCTTTGTTAACATGGAGTTTTCTGTTCTGTTGCCCTACTTCCTGTCCATCTGTTTAAAAGCCGCCCCTAAAGCTTAGTCCAGTGCCTGAGTATACTGCTTCCTGTGTGCTCCTGCCCTGCTGCTTTTGGTTCCTGATTGTTATTCGGATCCTCTTGGAAAACAACCGACACCGACTCTGGACTTCATCTGGTATCATCTAGCTGTACCTGGACTCCGTTTGCCGTCTTTGGTCGGAACTTCTGCCCGGTTCCTTCCGTTTAATACCACTCTGGACTCACATCACGTACAGACATTTTTCGACTTACCTATTGCCCTTTTGTGTCCCGGCTGCTGCGCATTTAGGGCTTCTGGGGTGATTGCCAGACAGTCCCTGTATAGGGGTTTGCTGTTGGTGGTCTCCCTGGGGGAGTCCGGTGCACGGTCCCGGGAATTCCCTTTCGCTCAGTCCCTGGAAGGTATTTCCTGTATTTATGTTCTACTGTGTTTTTGTTCCGTTTATGTACATATTTGCTGGTTGCATATTATAAATGTCTTGCACCAAGAACTCGTCTCTGGTTGTCATTGCCCTAACGCAATCGAAATCCTCAATACATACAATAGTATTACAGCCAGACTCGGGAAGACCTAACATTTGTACAGGCACCTTGTGTCGTGTTTTTCCGGGGAACAGTTGCCTGACGTCTGCCTGGGGCCACCACTCTGCTTCTTACTGCCTGTTGGGATGCTACGCCTCCCTCCCCCTGTGCACTGCTGTCCTCGCTCTGCATATCCTCCTGCCAGGTTGGGTCAGTTACTGGATCATCCACCACGTCGTCTTCCTCTTCCGCACCCTGCTCCTCCTCCTGACTTCCTGACAATTGTGTCTCATCATCGTCCACCCCTTGTTGAGACACGTTGCCAACTTCGTGAGAACGTGGCTGCTCAAATATTTGTGCATCTGTACATACAATCTCGTCATGGCCCACTTCAACAGGAGCTGGCGAGAGGCCAGAATTTGTGAATGGAAACGTGAACGAACAGCTATTCCGAGTGTCCAAGTGTGGGATCAGTAATGTCCGTGGACGTGTACTCGGCCTGGTGGTAGGAAGGAGGATCAGGTTCTGAAATGTGCGGTGCAGTATCACGGCTACTGACACTTGACCGTGTGGAAGACAGAGTGTTTGTGGTGGTGCCAATCTGACTGGAAGCATTATCCGCTATCCAACTAACAACCTGTTGACACTGGTCTTGGTTCAAGAGCGGTGTACTGCTGCGGTCCCCAAGAATTTGGGACAGGACGTGCGAGCGACTAGATGTGGCCCTTCGTTGTGGCGAAATTAGAGCTTGCACACAACCTCGGTGTCTGCCTGCACCACCATCACGTCCACTTCCTTGTTCGTTGACAACGCCCTTGCGCATTTTGCAATGCTGTGCTGATGTGTATTCACTAGACTTGTGTGTTATATCCAAGTTTTTGCAAAACTCACACAAATGCAGCGGAAAGCTGCCACCAACAGGCACACACGTGCGGTTTTTAAATGCAAGCACGGAGGCACTAAGAACCTAACAGGTCTCTATCCAGGGACAACGTGGAGCCTCTCAATTTTTGGCTGCCCTGCCTAAGGGCTATACTATAATACACCCACTTCCTTCCAATGGGCACTTCAGGTTTACAGGCCTTCATGCACGTCTCTATCCAGGGACAACGTGGAGCCTCCCAATTTTTGGCTGCCCTGCCTAAGGGCTATACTATAATACACCCACTTCCTTCCAATGGGCACTTCAGGTTTACAGGCCTTCATGCACGTCTCTATCCAGGGACAACGTGGAGCCTCCCAATGTTTGGCTTCCCTGCCTAAGGGCTATACTATAATACACCCACTTCCTTCCAATGGGCACTTCAGGTTTACAGCCCTTCATGCACGTCTCTATCCAGGGACAACGTGGAGCCTCCCAATGTTTGGCTTCCCTGCCTAATGGCTATACTATAATACACCCACTTCCTTACAATGGGCACTTCAGGTTTACAGGCCCTCATGCACGTCTGTATGCAGGGGCATTGGTGAACCTCACAATTTAGGACTGCCCTGGCAAAGGAAAATACTACAAAGACTCACTTCCTCAAAATGGGCACATTAGACTCAAGAGGCCTTCATGTACGTCTCTTCTCAGGGACATCGGAGTGCCACACAATGTTTTCACGTAAAATCTTTCATGTATTGATCTCAAAAAGTAACATACACCAGCTCTATCTCACTATTGGGTATGTGCCCTTAACATTTCCGCCATGAAAAATCATTTTGGGGTCATTTTGGAAGGTTTTCTGATGAGTCCGTAAAAATGGCGTAAAACGCGGACAAAATTGTTCACAGCTGTGACTTTTGAGTGATAAATGCTTCAAGGGGTCTTCCCCATGCTGTTGCCATGTCATTTGAGCACTCTTCTGAGACTTTTGTGCCATTTTTAGGGTTTCTCCATGCTGCCGGGAGGTCATTTCACAAAAATACTCGGGTCTCCCATAGGATAACATTGGGCTCGTTGCTCGGGCCGAGTACACGAGTATCTTGGGAGGCTCGGCCCGAGCTTCGAGCACCCGAGCTTTTTAGTACTCGCTCATCACTAATTACAATAACCCCCAGTAAATAAATAAAACCACCCTAAGAGGAGGTATTTTAAATAACAAATGACTAAACTCTTTGTATATTAAAATTGAAAGGTCAGTATAAACATTAGTAAACAAACAGAAAAAATTCTTTGTAAATATAATAACAAAATAATGGTCAATGACACAATATTTCCACATGTGGATGTGACCCCGGCCGGTGATCACCACCCACTACTTGTATCAAATTTGTATAGGGTAATATAGAACCACTGTAGTGCCAGATACATTATATATAACAAATTAGTAGTTCAGAGGGTCAAACAGTCTGAAAGATAGGAGCCCCAATCAATGAACATTATGTTGGGGCAGTGGAGACATAGTTTGTGCGGCGCTTAGTTTTAAAACCACATGAAGCCGGGAAATTAAGGTGTCAGCGTGCCCTCCCGGTATCAGACTGTATTACCCCCAGCAAGATCTGGTTTGACGGGCTATCGGGAAAACCACCGGTAGGCCCCGACCTTGTCTTCAATCTAAGCTGTCTCTGGCAGCCTGCAGGGGCCCCCGCCGGGTGTATTAACATGACCTGTGGCCGTGGCTCGCTAGACTATCAGCTGCATCTGCGGGTGATGATATTGTATGCAGCAGTCAGATTATGATAGCACCAGTAGCTACAGGGGGGGCAGAGGGGGCGATCCTGACCTAGAGGGGCACACCCAGAGCTTATGAGCTACGAGCGCGGTAGGGGCAGAACAGAAGCTCCTTCCGAGAGGAAGAACATGCATCTAGTGGTTTGGAGACATGTATTAGAGTGGTAATGCTTCACACACCACATACTGACTCTTATAGGGGATTTCCCAAGTCAGTTGAGATAGACCCTATATGGGTGGATAGATGGGGGCATAGGGGGATTCATTTTAGTAATATTTTGCTTTTGAAGATGCTGGATACTGTTTAGCTTTACTTTGAATATATTTTGGCTAATGGACTCGGGGGTTACCGAGGACAAGTAATATTCGTGTGTAAGAAAAACTGCTGCTATCTGTAAATAATAGATTCCATTATTATGTACAATAAATATGAGGTTGAACAAGAAATCCTCTGATATAGCGCAGTGTACAATACAGGTCTCTTCTGCGCACTGTAGAGTTTGCTAAAAGACGCATGTTATACTGAGAGAAGCCGAAAATGAACAAGTAATAAAAACGTTTATGGTAGCCTTAGTGTGGGCCCCTGGTAGGCCCCTGACACCCCAGTCTGACCCTGATGATTACCCCACACTCCACAATGCCGCGGCCAGCCGAGACCATGTCGGAGTGCACCTGGGATAATGCCGCCGGTACTTGTAATGCCCAGCTGCGGCCATCTGTCTGATTAATCCATTGCTCCGTGGAGTTACGGGAGATCCTGGGGGGGGTGAGTAGAGGCGATGTGCTGATCTTGCGCCCAGGTATGCGGCATTAGCAGTCTGCAGGTGATCAGTGCTCAGCTTTAGAAGCAGGATGACCCGACTGCAGATCTTCCTGGGGCAGGAGTTCACCTTGGCTCCACAGGATTGTACTATGCTGGGTGTTTGACACAAATAGCCTCTATTGGATAAGATCATAGGAAACATCCTATCTCTGAGAGTCACATTGAATGGAATCTGGGCTTAATATGACAAGCGTTTTGGGAGCATAAATGGCTCCCTTCCTCAAGGATGGCCCAGATCAATAGATAGCATTCTTTTATAGATTGTCTGTTAATTGAAAAATTGGCACACTTCAAGAAAAAATGTGCAAACATTACTGAAAGGCAAATAACTCGATGTCACTATTTAACCTATCTGGTTTTAATGTATCCATTTCAAAAATCCATCAACTCTCTTTTCTGAATATTTTCCTAATAAAGTCTCTTCCACTCCAGTCTCTCTCCACTTTTGGGATTTTTTTTGGTTACTAATGTTGATAGTAAACTTTCAATTTTAACCTCTTCACGACCTTGGACGTACTGTATATATACAGTGGGGAAAAAAATATTTAGTTAGCCACCAATTGTGCAAGTTCTCCCACTTAAAAAGATGACAGAGACCAGTAACTGACATCACAGGTAGACCACAACTACGAGAGACAAAATGAGAAAACTAACTCAGAAAATCACCTTGTCTGATGTGGCAAGATTTTTTTTGCAAATTATGGGGGAAAAGAAGTATTTAGTCAATAACAAAAGTTCATCTCAATATTTTGTTATATATCGTTTGTTGGCAATGACAGAGGCCAAACGTTTTCTGTAAGTCTTCATAAGGTTGGCACACACTGTTGGTGGTATGTTGGCACATTCCTCCATGTAGATCTCCTCTAGGGCAGTGATGTTTTGGGTCTTTTGCTGGGCAACACAGACTTTCAACTCCCTCCAAAGGTTTTCTATGGGGTTGAGATCTGGAGACTGGCTAGGCCACTCCAGGACCTTCATATGCTTCTTATGAAGCCACTCATTCATTAAACTAGTGATGTGCTTTGGATCATTATCATGCTGAAAGACCCAGCCACATTTCATCTTCAATGTCCTTGCTGATGGGAGGAGATTTGCACTCAAAATCTCACAATACATGGCCCTATTCATTCTTACATGTACACGGATTAGTCGTCCTGGTTCCTTTGTAGAGAGACAGCCCCAAAGCATGATGTTGCCAGCCCCATGCTTCACACTAGGTATGCTGTTCTTTGGATACAACTCAGCATTCTGTCTCCTTCAAACAAGACGAGTTATGTTTCTACCAAACAGTTCTACTCTGGTTTCATCAGACCATATGACATTCTCCAAATACTGTTCTGGATAATCCAAATGCTCTCCAGTAAACTTCAGACAGGCTCAGACATGTACTGGCTTAAGCAGGGGAAGACATCTGGCATTGCTGGATCTGAGTCCCTAGTGGCGTAGTGTGTTACTGATGGTAGCCTTTGTTACTGTGGTCCCAACTCTATGCAGGTCATTCACTCATTCCCCCCGTGTGGTTCTGGGATTTTTGCTCACCGTTCTTGTGGTCATTTTAACCCCACGGGGTGAGATCTTGTATGGAACCCCAGATCGAGGCAGATTATCAGTGGTCTTGTATGTCTTCAATTTTCTTATTATTGCTCCCACAGTTGATTTTATCACACCAAGCTGCTTGCCTGTTGCAGATTCAGTCTTCCCAGCCTGGTGCAGGGTTACAATTTTGTTTCTGGTGTCCTTCGACAGCTCTTTGGTCTTCACTATAGTGGAGTTTGGAGTGTGACTGTATGAGGTTGAGGACAGGTGTCTTTTATACTGAAAACAAGTTGAAACAGGTGCCATTACAACAGGTAATGAGTGGAGGACAGAGTAGCCTCTTAAAGAATAAGTTAAAGTGCTGTGAGAGCGAGAAATGTTGTGAATATCATCAGAGATGGTGCTGTTACTGAGAGTATTTCTGGACTCCCTCTGGTGGCTAGTGCTGGTAGTGAGTCTTATTCTGATCTGTCGCTCAGACAGGTGTTGGAGATGATTGCTCTTTCAGGAAGCCTATGGAGTACAGCCTGGGGGGATATAGGAAGTCTGTCTCTATCTAATCTTTGCCGGTGATAGTTGTTTCTGCTGCATTTGAAGATGTCCTGAATTTTGTCCTCCAGCCTTTAGGCTTTTGACTTTCCCTTTAGGTTTTTGTTTTGCCCTTTTTGGAGTTTCCAGGAATGACTTCTACGGCAGTTTTTCGTTCCTTTGCATCGGTTTTGTTCCCATGTCATACTGAGTCTGCATCTATGCCTGATAATTATTTTGTTCTCTTAGTCTGGGCTTGGTTAAATGCTGAATTTGCCCTGAAGGGCGTTTCTGCTTAATCTATGTCTATTTCTAGATCAGTGTTTGAGATTATCCCCTTTTGTTTCTTGCAAGTGAATAAGTGCTCTTCCTGCACTATTTTTGGAGGGCAATTTATTCCACGCAAGAAAGGGAGTTTTTACTCCCTGTTTGATCAGGAGTTTTGAATTTTTGTATCTCATGTGTTTTTGTAGTTATAATCTTTTCTATTATATTTGCATTTTCTATTTAAATGTATTTGCACAAGAGTTCCTGATATAGTGGGTGGAAAGATCGCATGATCTTTAAGGGAATTTTTGATTATCAGTTGTTGGAATTATTCAGGGTTTTAACTGGCTGCAACCAGTAATCTATCCTATACTTTTGTATCTAGCTAGCAGGGCCTCACTTTGCTTATTTCTATATCTACCATGTTGTGAATACATTTGAATTGGATTCCCGTTTGGGGCTCCCTCTTGTGGTCAGTGCTGGTAGTGCAGTTGACTTGCTGAATGGGAAACAGACAGCTGAGGAGGATTGGCAATCAGGTCATTCGGATTGGGCCTATATAACTGAGTAATGTTCTCTTGTTCCTGGCCGGTGTTCAATGCATCTTCTGTGTGCTAAGGACATTCTGAAACCAGCACTTTTCTCTGTGTCTACCAGAAATCCTATCAGATAAGTTTTTCTTTGTAGCATTGCTTATAGTTTTCACTTTCTTGTTATTTTGCCTGTGTGGACTTCTTGGTGGAGTTGGATCATTCCCTGCTGGGAGCATTTGTATACCTTGCTCCATGTTCTGCTATGTATTGTGTTTTGTCATGCTTGGTACTAAATTCAGTCCCTTCTCTATATCACTGTTTTTCTTGGATTCCAGTAACACCAGAGTACTGACACAGTGGGGGAGAGCCAGTGTGGGCTCAGTATTTTTCCATGTCAGGCATGCTGGTATTTACTAGGGTTTTTACGGCTGCAGTCAGTGCTCTTTGCTATCCTTTCCTATGCAGGTAGTTTGGGCCTCATCTTTGCTCAAGCTATTCTCTAGCTACGTATTGTGTTTTCCTATATCACTATAGTCTTAACATGTAGGGGGGGCTATCTATATCTTTGGAGACTGCTCCGAGGCACATAGCTTTTTTTAATATTTCTCTCTGTAAGAATATTTAGTTCTCCGGCTGTGTCGAGACGACCAGGTCATCGTAGGCTCGCCCCACGGCTACTTCTAGTTGTGTGTCAGTATTAGGTCTGCAGTCTGTTAAGGTTCCAGCCACTCTGGTTATTTTTTGGGTTTCCGAGTTTTTGTCCTTTTTCTGATCCTCCTCGGTCACTGAATCATAACATACCATCTGTGTGTTGTTTTTTCTTACAACACCGTCGTTATATGTTGGGGGCTAGGACTTTCCTTTGGAGCTGCTCTGAGGCAAGTCAGGGTTCCTCATTCCATCTTTGAGGTTAGTTAGTTCTCTGGCGGTGACAAGGCATCTAGGTTTGTTAGGAACGCTCTACCGCTACTTCTAGTTGTGTTTGTGTAGTGCAGGGGTGGGGAACCTCCGGCCCATGGGCCACATGTGGCCTGCCACGATCTTTTATGCGGCCCGCGGCCAGATTTCCGGGGGCGGCAGTGCTACAGCCGCGCCACGGTATTACCGGTCGCCGGCCCTTTAAATCTCCACATGCACTGCTGGCGCGCACCAATGAGCTCCCTCGGTGGCAAGTGCCAGCGTGCTCAGGACTTACTTTGTGGGCGGGTTTATCGCTCTGCGATTCCGTACCACATCACCTTCACCGCCTCCAGCATTGTGCCGACCACTCTCCAGCGCTTGTCTGCCACCTGCGCCACGATGCTATGTGCCGCCCACTCCACGGCGTTATGTGCCGCCCGCTCCACAGCGCTGTGTGTCGCCCACTCAACGGCGCTCTGTGTCGCCCGCTCCACGGCACTTGTGTGCTACCCGCTCCACGGCGCTATGTGCCGCCAGCTCCACGGCACTATGTGCCGCCCGCTCCACGGCGCTGTGTCGCCCGCTCCATGGCGCTCTGTGCTGCCCGCTCCATGGCACTTGTGTGCCTACCGCTCCACGACGCTGTGTGCCGCCCGTTCCCCGCCCCTTCTCCGGAGCAGCATGCCCCCACAACTGCTGTGTGCAGCTCCCAGTGCTGTGTGAAGCCTCCGCACTCTCCTCCTAGTAATGTCTGTGTGCCCCCCCTCAGTCATGTCTGTGTGCCCCCCCTCAGTCATGTCTGTGTGCCCCCCCTCAGTCATGTCTGCGTGCCCCCTCTCAGTCGTGTCTGTGTGACCCCTCTGTCATGTCTGTGTGCCCCCTCTCAGTCATATCTGTCTGCCCCCCTTAGTGATGTCTGTGTGCCCCCCTTAGTGATGTCTGTGTGCCCCCCCTTAGTGATGTCTGTGCCCCCCATTAGTGATGCCTGTTCCCCCCATTAGTGATGCTTATGGCCAACTAGTGATGCCTGTGCCCCCCTAGTGATGCTTGTGGCCCTCCTAGTGATGTCCATGCCCCCCTAGTGCTCTCTGTGTCACGTTAGTGATGTCTGTGCCCCCTCTCCAGTGCCATCTGTGCCCCATAGCAATGCTTATGCCTCCCAGTGACCTAGTAATGTCTGTTCCCCAGCCCCTCTTGTCATGTAGTTGCCCCAGCATCTCTTGTCATGTATATGTGACGCCCTGGGCAAGCCAGGGGTCACAGGTCATAACACCACCACACCCTACACCCCAGATAGGTACACCAAAGCTAAACCAAAAAAATCCTTGTTGCCTTCCTCCAGGGGCTGATGTCCACACCAAGGGGTGGGCCAGGCGGTTGGCTCCACCCACCGAGGAGTTCACAGCCCTGGAGGCAGGAAAACCAGGCAGTTAAGTTAGGGAAGTGAAGGAGTGTAGACTGAACGGTTAGTGAAGTCAGAAGTGAGAGTTTAGTGAGAGCTGAAGTAGGAGTAAAGTGGTAGAGGAGAAAAGGAAGAGAAAGTGACAGTTAAGACAGCCTGAAGTTGGTCCGGGTGTGTGCCCCGGACTGAGAACAGCAAGGTCAGCAGACGGCGGTGACTGTCTGCAGGAGAGGCTGCTTGGAGGTTGCCGAAAGGACCGTGGACGGGTGGTGGCCCGGCGGTACCGGAGCGGTATACGAAGAGCAGTCAGCACCATTGGCAGGGGCCTTTCGGATCCCGGCAAGGCTAGGAGTCGCCGTGAATTTGCCAAATCCGTCAGTGAAGGGGACCCCTGGGTCTCCCAACAACCAAGTCCCGATTGAAGGCAACAGTCCAACCGTTAGAGAGAGACACCGCCACCACCAGGGCACCAGTTTCTCAGGGCCAGCGCCTGCGGGCAAAGTAGGGCTCCTCCGGCCCATATCCAAGCCGGGGAGCGGGTTACCGGTGGGAACCCATCGCTACCAACATAGACTTAGGTGCAGGAAAAGGGACCGTCACCGTCACCTACTGGGGAAAAGCAACTGCAGCCGTCCGTGGGAACCGTCTTTCCAGCCGTGTGTTTTACCGAGAACTGTGTCCCCGTCTCAGGCTGAGTGAGTACCACAGTGCCGTGAGGCACAGCGCTGCCCCCGCGTCCCTGCACCCCACCAAGCCCTGCACCGGCCCCGCCATCTCTCATCACCCGCCTCATCACTGGGCCCCGGGACAACTACCCCCTACCCACGGAGGGGAGAACCAACAACTTTGCTGCTCCCTGTCACCGCTCCTGGGATCCCCATACAGAGCAGCAGTGGTGTCAACACAATCACCACAACCGTGGGTGGCGTCACGGACAATAAACAATCCCAAAAACCAATCCCTTTTCACTCACGGGCGAGGAGCGCCGCTCGAGTCCCCGGGATCCGGCCCATCGCTCGAGCCACCGAGCAGCAGCAGGTCGCAGCAGCAGCGGCAGCCGGACCCGAGCAGTGGGAGAGCGCGGCGTCCCCTCCTCCGCCCGCGACAACTTGGCGTCACGAACAGGATCTTACCGCTCTGCCGTTGGGTAGAGGTGCGCCTTTGTTACCGCCGGAGGTGTCCGGCCGGAAAATTTCAGAAGCCGCCATCTTTGGCGCGAAAAGTTCCCGCTCTAGCGTCTTCTCGAGTAGTGGAGGCGCGAAGGCCGAAACCCCGCCCCGTTAGAGGAGGGGCCGGAAAGAGGCTAAGGGGGACGAATTGGCGACTGGCCGCATGTAGCCGCGGCTATAAAAGCAGGGACGCCAGGACTCTGCAGACATCTTGTTCCTGGGAGAAGCCGCCAGCAACATGTGGATGCCGTCCCGCAGCACCGTAGCCCCCGCGCCTGGAACCGCGGCGTGGGTGGAGATCCGGACCGCGCAGCTCTACCAGAGGCTGCAGGTCAAAATGCAGCTCCTCATGGAGGAGTGGGAGATCGACATGGCGGATGTCATAGCGACCGTGCGGAGACGCGAGGAGGAAGCGGAGGAAGGGAGGGTGAGTGACCCACGCCCCGATGCCATTGAAGGGCCGGTCATCGCGGCTGCGGGACCCGGTCTAAACCCTCTCGCCCTGCTGCCTCCCTCACCACCCGTCTCAGAAGCCGTGAGCCCGCCACTAGGCCCGCTACCACCGCAACCGGTAGCGATACCCAGCATGACCGCCCCGGCGGGCCGACCTGTAGCCGGAGCCCGTAGTCGACCGGAGGTGCTGCCATGGAAAGCCCCGAAAACCGAACCGGAGGCGTCCCCCGAGAAAGTCCCCGAGCCGGAGCCGACAGCCCGCTCCGTGCTGAAGGCCCAGCCGCGGAAAGCCCCTGTGCCCATCCCCCACACCTCGGCTGAGGTTGCGCTGGGTTGCCGATGCAAGGCAGCGTTTAAGGCCAAGTCACCGCGGGACCTGTCGCCCAGAGTACCAGCAGTGGGCAATGTCCAACAGGTCTCGCGGGGCCCGACCCGTGCGCCGGAGCTCGCAGCAGCGCTGTACTGGGACCGGGAGCCGGTACCGCTGGGCCTGGAAATCGGTGAAAGAGAGAGAAAGAAGGCGGAGATGGTGGCCCGTACGATCCGGGAGAAGGAGAGCCTGAGACAAGCTACCTTCCGGGTCCGGGGCCCGCTGTATGAAGGGCAGGTGAGGCGGTTTGATGTCCGCCGGGGCTATGGATTTATTTATGAACCGGGCCTGGAGGCCGAAGTGTTTATAGCCCGGCGGGATGTGAATGCTCACCTACCAGAGGAGCACCCCGGTCGTAACCTGATGCCGGGCGACATAGTCCAATACACCCGGCACTGTGGGGAGAGGGGGTGGTTCGCGCTGGATGCTAAGTTGAGGGGCAGCCAGGAGTCCCGTGTGAGCGCTGTGCCCCCTCCCTCAGGTGATGTCGAGGATTCAGAGTGATGGCAGCGGAGCACCGTTGCACCGTCCCGGTAGGGACCACCAGTGTGTTGAAAGTTTTGAGTTTGAAAAGTTTTGAAAAATGATAAATGATTACTGAACAGTAACCTGATTATCTGCAACCGTGATTGGAACCGGCCGTTGCCGGCATTGTTGTCCCCATGGGGACCATCTAGCTGCATAGAAACTTCTATGGACAAGCCCGAGAACTTGCAGGGCAACCACAAACGTTAGTGGCTTGTAAATAAAAATCTGTTGTTGCAGCTAACCGTTACCGCCTCCGGAGAGGCAGGTTGGAGGGAGGGCCCGCAGTGGAGCACGCTGGGGCCCAGCCACCACCGGAACCGGTGGCTACCCTCTGGAGGGGAAGGACAGATCCCGCTCGGGTAACTGGTTCAGGACTGGGGTCAAGGGGTGCTGCCTGGGTTTTAGGGGCAGCATCAGGGCCAGGTTACTTGGGTGGGAGAGAGCGGCAGTAGCAACCGTTTAAAACCGTTTTGCAACGTTTAAGTACCGTACCTCCCGATGTGGGATGATGTTTTTCTACATGTTCATGTTTTATATCTTTTCAGAAAATAAAACCGGTGTTGGACGGGCAGCCCGCGGACGGTCTGCATTTTGCTAAGGGGGAATGTGACGCCCTAGGCAGGCCAGGGGTCACAGGTCATAACACCACCACACCCTACACCCCAGATAGGTACACCAAAGCTAAACCAAAAAAATCCTTGTTGCCTTCCTCCAGGGGCTGATGTCCACACCAGGGGGTGGGCCAGGCGGTTAGCTCCACCCACCGAGGAGTTCACAGCCCTGGAGGCGGGAAAACCAGGCAGTTAAGCTAGGGAAGTGAAGGAGTGTAGACTGAACGGTTAGTGAAGTCAGAAGTGAGAGTTTAGTGAGAGCTGAAGTAGGAGTAAAGTGGTAGAGGAGAAAAGGAAGAGAAAGTGACAGTTAAGACAGCCTGAAGTTGGTCCGGGTGTGTGCCCCGGACTGAGAACAGCAAGGTCAGCAGACGGCGGTGACTGTCTGCAGGACAGGCTGCTTGGAGGTTGCCGAAAGGACCGTGGACGGGTGGTGGCCCGGCGGTACCGGAGCGGTATACGAAGAGCAGTCAGCACCATTGGCAGGGGCCTTTCGGATCCCGGCAAGGCTAGGAGTCGCCGTGAATTTGCCAAATCCGTCAGTGAAGGGGACCCCTGGGTCTCCCAACAACCAAGTCCCGATTGAAGGCAACAGTCCAACCGTTAGAGAGAGACACCGCCACCGCCAGGGCACCAGTTTCTCAGGGCCAGCGCCTGCGGGCAAAGTAGGGCTCCTCCGGCCCATATCCAAGCCGGGGAGCGGGTTACCGGTGGGAACCCATCGCTACCAACATAGACTTAGGTGCAGGAAAAGGGACCGTCACCGTCACCTACTGGGGAAAAGCAACTGCAGCCGTCCGTGGGAACCGTCTTTCCAGCTGTGTGTTTTACCGAGAACTGTGTCCCCGTCTCAGGCTGAGTGAGTACCACAGTGCTGTGAGGCACAGCGCTGCCCCCGCGTCCCTGCACCCCAACAAGCCCTGCACCGGCCCCGCCATCCCTCATCACCCACCTCATCACTGGGCCCCGGGACAACTACCCCCTACCCACGGAGGGGAGAACCAACAACTTTGCTGCTCCCTGTCACCGCTCCCGGGATCCCCATACAGAGCAGCGGTGGTGTCAACACAATCACCACAACCGTGGGTGGCGTCACGGACAATAAACAATCCCAAAAACCAATCCCTTTTCACTCACGGGCGAGGAGCGCCGCTCGAGTCCCCGGGATCCGGCCCATCGCTCGAGCCACCGAGCAGCAGCAGGCCGCAGCAGCAGCGGCAGCCGGACCCGAGCAGTGGGAGAGCGCGGCGTCCCCTCCTCCGCCCGCGACATATATGCTCCCAGACCCTCCTGCCATGGATATGCCCAAACCTCTCCTGTGATATATACATCACATTGGAGATGATAGTAGCATATACATCACTAGAGGGGATGGAGCATATACATCACAGTGGAGACGCTGTGGGCATATACATCACACTGGAGATGTTCAAGCTATACATATCACAGGTGCGGCTGTGGGAATTTACATCACAGAAAGGGCTGGGGAATATACATCACAGGAGGGGCTGTTAGCATATACCTCACAGGAGGGGCTGGGCGCATATACTTCACAGGAGGGGCTGGGCGCATATACCTCACAGGAGGGACTGGGTGCATATACCTCAAAGGAGGGGCTCGGTGCATATACCTCAGGATGGGCTGGGCGCATATACCTCACAGGAGGGGCTGGGTGCATATACCTCACAGGAGGGGCTGGGTGCATATACCTCACAGGAAGAGCTGGGCGCATATACTTCACAGGAGGGGCTGGGCACATATACATCAAAGGAGAGGCTGAAATTATATACATCACAAGAGGGGGCTGGGGGCATATACATGTCCCCAGCCCCTCGTGTGATGTATGTGCGCCCAGTGTCTCCAGTGATGTAGGTGTCTCCTATGATGTACAGTATATACAGCAGTCCCAGCATCTCCTATGTGATGTATATACAGCAGTCCTAGCATCTCTTATGTGATGTACATACAGCAGTCCCAGCGTCTCCTATGTGATGTATATACAGCAGTCCCAGCGTCTTCTATGTGATGTATATGCCAACAGCCCCTTCAGTCATGTATGTGTCTCCTGTGATTTATATACACCAGTCCCTGTGTCTGTTGTGTGATGTATATGGTCTACCAATCTTATTATCACAGAGTTGCCTGCGCTCCAGACCATGACAAGCCTGGAAAAGAGAGAAGCAACATAAGTATCACCGAACATCACAGCCGCACAAAAGAGAAGCAGCTCCGGCCACCACAGTAGGTGTGAGTTAATTAACTGTTTGACCAAATATAGCCGGGTAATTTTCACATTGATAATTTTGAAGGTTGGCAGAAATTTCCAAATGGCCCCCGGCAGTAAAAAGGTTCCCCACCCCTGGTGCAGTCAGTGGATTACACCCAGCTAAGTTTCCAACTACTCTTGTGCATTATCATCAACCTTTTTTATGGTATTTTTGCAAGATTGGTTGCGGTCTCTTGACCAGAACAGAGAAATATTGAATGTTTTGAGATGACTAAATACCTATTTTCCACCATAATTTGCAAAAAAAATCTTGACAAATCTGACAAGGTGATTTTCTGGATTTGTTTTCTCATTTTGTTTCTCATAGTTGTGGTCTACCTATGATGTCAATTACAGGCCTCTCTCATCTTTTTAAGTGGGATAATTTGCTTTATTTCCCCACTGTATGTTCTAGGTTGTATCCCTCCAGTAATCGCGAGCTCCAATCAGCAGACATGTGCGACTAACAGGCACGGGTGGCTCAGAGATTCACTCGCACCTGCTTACAACTTAGATCGTGCTGTGAAATACCGACAGCGCGATTTACATGGCCGCATGGATTCGAGTATTGCTATGTACTGTATATCGGTATTATGTGGGTATGATCGGTGTATACATTATTGGTATGACGGAGCTGGGGTACATGTGCGATTTAGGCTAAGTTCACATTTCCGTTGTTTTGTATCAGTCACATGCGTCGCTTGACGCATGTGACTGATGCGCTGTTCAACGCTGTACAACGGATGACAAAGAACAGAATTCTTTGTCGGATTCCGTTGTGTGCGGGGGGTGGAGTTCGGGGGGGGAGGGGAGCCGAGCGGGGCTGTGGCACTGAGGACGTCAGTGCCGCAGGGACTGCAGGACAGGTGAGTGTGTGTGTGTGTGTGTATACACACATGCTGAATGCGGGAGGGGGCGGAGCTGAGCGGGGGGCGGGGTCAGGCGCTGAGGATGTCAGTGGAAGTGCTGCGGTCTGCATGGCTAGGGACAGGTGAGTGTATGTGTGAGTGAGTGAGTGTGTGTATGTGCATGTACGTATGTATGTGTGTGCACATGCAAAGTGCGGGAGGGGGCGGAGCCGAGCGGGGGGCGGGGCCAGACGAGGGTGTCAGTGGCAGTGCTTGTCTGCATGGCTGGGGACAGGTGTGTGTGTGTGTGTACATACATGTGCGGAGTGCGGGAGGGGGCAGGGCCGAGCGGGGAAGTGTCGGCCTCCCTGCACACGTAACCAGCCTAAATATCGGGTAACAGCAAAGCACCCGATGTTTACCTTGGTTACCCGATATTTACCTTGGTTACGGGCCTACACCGCTTAGCGCTGGCTCCTTGCACCGTAACCAGGGTAAATATCGGGTAACCAACCAAAGCTGGTGACGTGTGCAGGGAGCCAGAGAGCATGCGCAGCGAAATCCGACGGATCTCGCTGCTCAAAAAACGTTACATGCTGCGTTCCCCCCGCCCGGCGGTCAGTCGTTCCACGACTGATCAGTCGGGCGGAGGGTGCAACGCAGCATCATCAGTCACAATCCGCTGCTCATACAAGTCTATGGGAGCAGCGGAATCCGCTAAACGGATTCCGTTGTTTACAAGAGCAGCGGATTGTGACTGATAGATTTTAGCGGAAATGTGAACTTAGCTTTAAACAGTAATGATATCTCCAATAACATGGAGTTTGATATGAGGTCTGGATGTCCCTGGAGAGTTACTGCGTCTACACATGGAAGCTGCCTGGATTGCTCTGGGAACAACTATAAAGCCTGAACGATACTATCGGAGGAAGCCTGTGATGTCATCCAGATATGAATGGGGGTGTGATAATTGGATTAGCCTTTCGAAGTCATGTGGTCTGCTTGCAAGGAACTTTGGGTACTGGATCTCCATGACAACGATGCTTTCCAGGAATGGCACCGCAATTTACATACAAGTGTGGCGATTCTGTGATATCTGTATGTACTGTAAAGGCTACTTTACACACTGCGATATCGGTCCCGATATCGCTAGTGTGCGTACCCGCCCCCATCTGTTGCGCGACACGGGCAAATCGCTGCCCGTGCCGCACAACATCGCCCAGAGCCGTCACACATACTTACCTGTCCGGCGACGTCGCTGTGACCGGCGAACCGCCTCCTTTCTAAGGGGGCGGTCCGTGCGGCGTCACAGCGACGTCACTGAACCGCCGCCCAATCGCAGCGGAGGGGCGGAGATGAGTGGGACGTAACATCCCGCCCACCTCCTTCCTTCCGCATAGCGGCCGGGAGGCAGGTAGGGAGACGGTCCTCGCTCCTGCGGCGTCACACGCAGCGATGTGTGATGCCGCAGGAACGAGGAACAACCTCGTTACTGCTGAAGTAACGATTTTTGGGAATTAGGACCCGTGTAGCCGATTAGCGATTTTTCACTGTTTTGCAACGATGCAAAATCGCTAATCGATGTCACACGCAACGGCATCGCTAATGCGGCCGGATGTGCGTCACGAATTCCGTGACCCCAACGACTCCGCATTAGCGATGTCGTAGCGTGTAAAGCCCGCTTAAGTCTATTTTGCATTATATTGTTATGTCTTTAACATCTGATGAGATGTAGCTATGTCAGATCGCTCTATTGTAACATTGTTTATGTCCGAGATTAATTTGCATATGGGGGTGTGAGATTGTTTTAATTGGTTAAGGCTAGGTTCACATTTCCGTTGTTTTGCATCAGTCACATGCGTTGCGGAGCACGAGGGGGGCGGAGCCGAGCGGGGCCGTGGCACTGAGGACGTCAGTGCCGCGGGGACTGCAGGGCTGGGGACAAGTGAGTGTGTGTGTGTGTGTGTGTGTGTGTGAGTGTGTGTGTGTGTGTGTGAGTGTGTGTACATGCCAAGAGAGGGAGGGGGCGAAGCCGAGCAGGGAAGTGTCGGCCTCCTTGCACACGTATCCAGGGTGAATATCGGGTAACTAAAAGCAAAGCACTTTTTGCTTGGTTACCCGATATTTATCTTGGATACCAGCGTACACCGCTTAGCGCTGGCTCCCTGCACACGTAACCAGTGTAAATATCAGGTAACTAACCAAAGCGCATTGCTTGGTTACCCGATGTGTATCCTGGTTACGGGTGCAGGGAGCCAGAGAGAGCATGCGCAGCAAAATCCTACGGATTGCGCTGCTCAAAAAACGTTACAGGCTGCGTTGCTCCCGCCCGGCGGTCTGTTAAAAAACGACTGACCACGACGCAGCGGATGCAACGCAGCATCATCAGTTGCAATCCGTCACTAATAGAAGTCTATGGGGAAAAACTGGATTCCTGCAAAATATTTTGCAGGATACCGTAATTCCTCAAGGCGACGGATTGTGACTGATGCAAAACAACGGAAGTGTGAACCTAGCCTTACATGTAATTGACATTTGTATAAATATTGGACAGCTGAGATCTAATGCTATACTTGACAAAGACAAACTTATGTCGAAACGTTGCATGTTTACTGCACTATGATGGAATAAAGAAAGAAAAGAATTTGCACTCAGGAGGACACTGTCATTCGTTTTATTACAGGGAAAGAGACATAGACAAGGAAAGAGACGGGGAAAGAGACAGAGACAAGTAAAGAGACAGGGAAAGAGACAAATACAGGTAAAGAGACAGGGAAAGAGACAAATACAGGTAAAGAGACGGGGAAAGAGACAGATGGGGAAAGAGACAGAGACCCACATGGAAAGAGACAGATGGGGAAAGAGACAGAGACAAGTAAAGAGACAGGGAAAGAAACAGAGACAAGTAAAGAGACAGGGAAAGAGACAAAGAAAGAGACAGAGACAAGTAAAGAGACAGGGAAAGACAGAGACAAGTAAAGAGACAAGGAAAGAGACAAGTAAAGAGACAGGGAAAGTCAGAGACAAGTAAAGAGACAGGGAAAGAGACAGAGACAGACGGGGAAAGAGACAGACAGGGAAAGAGACAGATTTGGTAAGAGACAGACCTGGAAAGAGACAGACCTGGAGTGAGACAGATGGGCAAAGAGACAGACGGGGAACGAGACAGACGGGGAATGAGACAGACGGGGAACGAGACAGACGGGAAACGAGACAGACGGGGAACGAGACAGACGGGGAACGAGACAGACCTGGATTGAGACCGACAGGGAAAGAGACAGACAGAGAGAGACAGACAGACACAGAGATAGAGAGAGACAGACAGACACAGAGATAGAGAGAGACAGACAGACACAGAGATAGAGACAGACACAGAGATAGAGAGAGACAGACAGAGACTGATACAGAAACAGACAGAGAGACTGATACAGACAGAGAGAGACAGACACACAGAGACAGACAGCTAGAGAAAGGCAGACAGAGACTGGGAGAGAGACAGAGACAGTTACTATCCCGGAAAACGCCCGGGTACTACAGCTAGTGTCGCGGACGGGTGCCGCTCCACGGCAGAGGGGCTGCTCGGGGCGCTCAGATCCGGGATCGTGTCTGTGGCTCGAGTGGCGACCGGACCCGGGGCTCGTGCACCCGCCCATTCTCGCAACAGTGAAAAGGGGGGTATTTACAGGGGAGATAGTTTTTGTCTGTGATGCCACCCATGGGTTGCGGTGATGAGATGGTGGCACCGCCACTGCCTTTTGTGCAAGTGCCCGGGACCGATGGTGTTGGGCAGCAAGATGGTATCCCCTCCACGGGTAGGGGAGGTGTAGTCCCGGGGCCCAGGTGTACGTGGGGAGCAGTACTGGGGCGCCGTCGGCAGGTTGGACCGGATGACACCGGTGTACTCACGATTGAGAATAATGCACACAGAGTCTGTACTGTAAACCAAGGCCGGATGCCGGTTGCCGTCAGAGAGGTGTGCTGGTTCCACACACGGGTTAGCAAGGTAGGGACCCTTCCTCCTGCACTTGTGTCTTGCTGTGTGTTGATTTAACCCGCTTGGAGCGGGAGAAATCCACTCCCCTGTGGTTTTGTGTATAGAGGGAGCCGTGCCCGCAAAATCTGACCCTTGGGATTTTAGTGGGTTCTGGCGGACACCCTATCCCCCACGTTGGGCTTCTGTTTTGCTCTCTGGGCTTCTCTCTGGAAACAAGGCCTGGAACCTTGTCCCACTGGTCAATTAACAAGGGGCTTGAAGCTTGCCTTGTCCTAGGGTCCAGGTACCCCGCCTGTGCACGGCCTCCGGACTGGATTCCCTTTGTCGGTACCGGCGGGCTACAACCCTGCCCCGATCCACTTCAGGTCTCCCGAAACCGGATCTCCGTCACCTGTGGCCCTACTCTGCCGTCTGCCACCTAGTCGGTTCTCCCGTGGTCCAAGGGCTCCGACCCTTGACTACTCAGCTCCACTGTCAGCTCCTCTCACTGCTGACTCACTGACTTCGACTTGACTTCCACTCGACTGACTTTTTTTCTGTTGTGTTCCCTCCCCTGTCACCTCAAGACCCCTAGGTGGGCGTTCCCATCCGCCTGGTCCCGCCCACTGGTGTGTCCTGGTTGTCATGGGGGGCGACTAGGCTTTGTGGCTGGTGTTCCTGTGTGTGGAATGTGGTGATGAATCCCAAGGAGGAGGCGATTTCTGTACCCTTGGTGGGGCATCACACTAGCACTGTATATTTTGTGAATTATGTTCATATTTTCATCTTTCCTTCGGAATTGCCTAAAATGTTCCCTTATAACAAATACCAGTAACTTTCTGTCTCACATCAGCATTCTAATGTCATTTCTGCAGAGTAGAACTTTATCTTTTCCACTCCCTAAATAAATACAGAAAGAGAAAAAGCTTTCTAGGTAAATCTATAAATGCTGGAATTCCCTATGCAAAACAAAATCCCCAAAATTTCTGCTACTTTATGAAATCTTCACAAAAGCTTTAGTCTCTGTTTGTATTTCCTATACATGTGCTTGTTAGTGCTCTGAAAAATTAGCCCCTGCTGAATATCAGACGCACTGTACCTCCTGCTGCTGTTCCATATCAGCCCTCATTAAAAGGCTTTTTTCATAGGCTGTAGATGTGTCTTTAGATATTTAGGTTGGAGACACATAGTGTTGGCATCTGGACAATTTTTCCTGGGGCAGTCAGGAGTTTTGCATGCTTTAGTCACTGCTCCCCCTCCCTTCATTCTTTGTGAAATTTCCCTTTCTCATTTAGCTCATTTCCATTATACAGCTTTTATCTCTGGCCAAAAATACACATTTCTATCTTGGCATTTCTAATTATTGCTGATTTTCTTTGCAGAGTATGTCTTATAGTATGCCCTGCAAAGATGCAAGCCCAGTAATACTTCCCATGATGTAGAGGCTTTGGTCACCTTATATTTGGGTATAAAATGTACGGTATCTTCTGTGGAGCCGAGGCTCCTGGCTTGTATATGTGACGCCCTGGAAAAACCAGGTAGTCACACAGATTAGGCCCCCGCACAACACCTCTCCCACACAGGGTTAAAGCAGCCGACCTGAAATCCTAGCCACCCCCTCAGGGTAGGACAGACACACCAGTGGGTGGGACCAGGCAGAAGGAAAACGCCAACCTAGCGGTCTGGAGAACTCGGGGGCGGGAAAGCAGTGAGTCAAGTTTGCAGTTTGGAGGTGCTAGTTGACAGGCGTCGGGGTTGGAGCCCTGGCATGCTGGCTAGGTGGAAGACGGTGATCAGTGCCAGCAGGAGACGGGAAGACGGCTGCCGGAGATCTGAGGTGGACCAGGGCAGGGTTGTAGCCCGCCGGTACCGACACCGGAAAACCGACCCGGAAACCGTGCAAAAAAAGGGGTTACTTGGACCCTGAAGCTAGGACTGGTACCAACGGCCTAGCTAATTAACCAATTGAGGTCCTGTCCCAACCTGAGTCCCGAAAAGTAGACAACCACCCACTGAGAGGGATAGGGCATCCGCCAGGGCCCGGTAGATCCCATGGGTCAGCGTCTGACGGGCACGGCTCCCAACCAAAGGACCGGGAGCAGACTCCTGCGTTACACACCGGGAAGTCCATCACAGAAAACACAAGGTGCAGAGGAAAGAGACATTGATCACCAGCCTTGGTGTGGGACCAGATACACCCGTCTGCGGAGGCCGGCCACCATCACCTTGGTTTACCAAAAGAACTGTGTGTTTATTGACTCCACATATCAGTGCAACCTCATCCAGCACCAGGACAACCGAACTGTAAGTGTGCTGATCCCTGCAACCCTGCACAACACTGGGCCCCGGGGCATCCATCCCTACCCATGGAGGGGTTAACATCCAGCTGCCATCACATCTTCCCCGGGCATCCCATAACAGCAGCGGTGGTGCTACACCTCACCACACACCGTGGGTGGTGTCAGAGAAAGTGTATAGCAAATCCCGTACAATTACGTCCCCTTTTTATTCGAAGTGTCCACGCGACCCCCGGGCCCGGTAGAGTCCCTCGAGCCATACCACAGATCCGGATCCGAGCAGCACCTGCTGCTGGCACGGGGGAGCTCATATACAGTATTATTGCCATAGACTAACATGCTTGAGTTACCTTCAGCCTTATGATTTAGCTTCTATCAAGCCCTTGAGCTCCATGCTTAGTAAACCCAACAGAGACTTAAATTGGCACAGTCGCTTTTGATGTGCTGCACAGAAGTAGAAAGGGTGAAGTAAAAATATCAAAAAGCGTTCAACATGCAAATCAGTTTATTTAATAGTGTGTAAAAGCAGTTTCTACGTAAAGCCATTAATAATTTTTGAGGTTTTATTGTTGCTATTTTTATTCTACTCTAAAGGCCGCTTTACACGCAACAACATCGCTAACGAGATGTCGTTGGGGTCATGGAATTTGTGATGCACATCCGGCCTCTTTAGATACGTCGTTGCGTGTGAAACACACGAATGATCGCTAACGATCAAAATTGCTTACCTTATCGTTGATCGTTGACGCGTCGTTCTATTCCCAATTATCATTGCTGTTACAGGACGCAGGTTGTTCGTCGTTCCTGCGGCAGCACACATCGCTACGTGTGACACCCCAGGAATGAGGAACCGCACCGTACCTGCGTCCAGCCAGCAACGAGGTGGGCGTGACTTTCCTTTGGCTGCTCTCCGCTGCTCCGCTTCTATTGGCCGCCTGCCATGTGTCGTCGCTGTTGCAGCACACATTGCTATGAGTGACACCACAGGAACGAGGAACATCACCGTATCTGCGGCTGCCGGAAATGAGGAAGGAAGGAGGTGGGCGGGATGTTCCACCCGCTCATCCAGCCCCTCTGCTTCTATTGGGCGGCCCTTAGAAAGGAGATGGTTCGCCGGCAACAGCGACGTCGCTAGGCAGGTAAGTATGTGTGACCGTTTTTAGCGATGTTGTGCGCCACAGGCAGTGATTTACCCATGACGCACAACCGACGGGGGCGGGTACGCTCGCTAGCGATATCGATAGCGATATAGCTGCGTGTAAAGTTCCCTTAAGTATGCTTCTTGATGTGGTGCGGATGAAGTCCAGGGTCTGTATTTATTTAGAGATTCTGGGGTTAATTAATGTTAGGGTGTTGCTGTAGTCTCTATTTAATTAGGGATTTGGCCTAGTTCTAAGTAATTTAGGGGGTTTGACGTATAAGAGAAGAGTCCAGAACAGCAGAATTTCTTGCAAAACTATTGGTGTCTTTTATTCCATGGGTATAGAGACATGCACAAAAACTTGGCTGACAGTCGCGTTTTGAGCTATCAGCTCTTAGTCATAGCCAGATACAACAATAAAAGTTAAAACTTGGAATAGACAGGCGTTAAATGGTAATCCACAAAATACAAGACTGACCAGCACACGCCCTAACAGAATGAAGCGATGGTGGACAGGTACCAGCTGTTATGACTGCATAATATACAAACCAAAGAATACAGACACACTTTGGAAGCTCCAAGTTATATGCAAAGATTGAAGATGTGAAATGTAAACTTTATTACTGCAATATAGAATATAATACCTGCCGCGAACAGGCGACCTAATATTTAACATCCTTTTCTCAGTGCTAACAACCTACACATTTATAGGGCAGGTGGGATCCAGCATTACTTGGACTGTAGTGCTCAATCAAATATGAAGGTACTAATCACTAGAGTTGAGCGCGGTTCGCGGTTCGAGGTTCTCCAGTTCTAGGCTCGAGTGATTTTGGGGCCTGTTCTAGATCGAACTAGAACTCGAGCTTTTTGCAAAAGCTCGATAGTTCTAGAAACGTTCGAGAACGGTTCTAGCAGCAAAAAAACAGCTAATTCCTAGCTGGCTTTCCGCTGTAATAGTGTAAGTCACTCTGTGACTCACACTATTATGACATTTCAGTGTATAGTGTGCGTGAACAGCGCCTTCAGATCACTGCTGTTTGTATAATGGCGATCGCCATTTTTTCTTTTTTTTTTCCTTGTCTTCCTTCCCTAAGCGCGCGCGTCTTGTGGGGCGGGCCAGCATGTCAGCCAATCCCAGACTCACACACAGCTAAGTGGACGTTTAGCCAGAGAAGCAACGGCATGTGTGATAGGATGTCCATGTCACATGTCCCTGCATTATAAAACCGGACATTTTCCTCCAGGACGCCATTATCTCTTCTGCGTCCTTGGTGTCAGACATCACTGGCGCAGCTCCGTCCTGAGTACTATCGCTGATACAGCTGTATGCGCTCCATACACAGCGCTGGACAGCATAGGGATAGCACTTTCCATCAGTCCTTTTAAGGGCTCGTACGGGCAGGGTCAGAGTTAAGGTGACAGGTCCTGAAAACAGCGACAGCGTCTGTGTAGCAAAGGTCAGGGATTTCGTTGCTGCATTTCCCCATTAGGAGGGAATAGAAAGGCAGGCTTCCTTTCCTTTACCCAGAGCCCCACAATCCTGGCACTGTACCCTCCTGTCCTCTGCACACTCCAACTCATTATAACTAAGCCATTATACTAGCAAACACTCAGTGTACCTAGTGGCATCCTAAACGTGGCTATTGGACTGTTGTCTAGTCACACTAGTGCAAACACATTTGCAGCACCTCTGCCTGCATTGCACACTCCAACTCATTATAACTAAGCCATTATACTAGCAAACACTCAGTGTACCTAGTGGCATCCTAAACGTGGCTATTGGACTTTGCTATAGTCCCACTAGTGCAAAGACATTTGCAGCACCTCTGCCTGCATTGCACACTCCAACTCATTATAACTAAGCCATTATACTAGCAAACACTCAGTGTACCTAGTGGCATCCTAAACGTGGCTATTGGACTGTTGTCTAGTCACACTAGTGCAAACACATTTGCAGCACCTCTGCCTGCATTGCACACTCCAACTCATTATAACTAAGCCATTATACTAGCAAACACTCAGTGTACCTAGTGGCATCCTAAACGTGGCTATTGGACTTTGCTATAGTCCCACTAGTGCAAAGACATTTGCAGCACCTCTGCCTGCATTGCACACTCCAACTCATTATAACTAAGCCATTATACTAGCAAACACTCAGTGTACCTAGTGGCATCCTAAACGTGGCTATTGGACTGTTGTCTAGTCACACTAGTGCAAAGACATTTGCAGCACCTCTGCCTGCATTGCACACTCCAACTCATTATAACTAAGCCATTATACTAGCAAACACTCAGTGTACCTAGTGGCATCCTAAACATGGCTATTGGACTGTTGTCTAGTCACACTAGTGCAAAGACATTTGCAGCACCTCTGCCTGCATTGCTCACTCCAACTCATTATAACTAAGCCATTATACTAGCAAACACTCAGTGTACCTAGTGGCATCCTAAACGTGGCTATTGGACTTTGCTATAGTCCCACTAGTGCAAAGACATTTGCAGCACCTCTGCCTGCATTGCACACTCCAACTCATTATAACTAAGCCATTATACTAGCAAACACTCAGTGTACCTAGTGGCATCCTAAACGTGGCTATTGGACTGTTGTCTAGTCACACTAGTGCAAAGACATTTGCAGCACCTCTGCCTGCATTGCACACTCCAACTCATTATAACTAAGCCATTATACTAGCAAACACTCAGTGTACCTAGTGGCATCCTAAACGTGGCTATTGGACTTTGCTATAGTCCCACTAGTGCAAAGACATTTGCAGCACCTCTGCCTGCATTGCACACTCCAACTCATTATAACTAAGCCATTATACTAGCAAACACTCAGTGTACCTAGTGGCATCCTAAACGTGGCTATTGGACTGTTGTCTAGTCACACTAGTGCAAAGACATTTGCAGCACCTCTGCCTGCATTGCACACTCCAACTCATTATAACTAAGCCATTATACTAGCAAACACTCAGTGTACCTAGTGGCATCCTAAACGTGGCTATTAGACTGTTGTCTAGTCACACTAGTGCAAAGACATTTGCAGCACCTCTGTCTGCATTGCACACTCCAACTCATTATAACTAAGCCATTATACTAGCAAACACTCAGTGTACCTAGTGGCATCCTAAACGTGGCTATTGGACTTTGCTATAGTCCCACTAGTGCAAAGACATTTGCAGCACCTCTGCCTGCATTGCACACTCCAACTCATTATAACTAAGCCATTATACTAGCAAACACTCAGTGTACCTAGTGGCATCCTAAACGTGGCTATTGGACTTTGCTATAGTCCCACTAGTGCAAAGACATTTGCAGCACCTCTGCCTGCATTGCACACTCCAACTCATTATAACTAAGCCATTATACTAGCAAACACTCAGTGTACCTAGCGGCATCCTAAACGTGGCTATTGGACTGTTGTCTAGTCACACTAGTGCAAAGACATTTGCAGCACCTCTGCCTGCATTGCACACTCCAACTCATTATAACTAAGCCATTATACTAGCAAACACTCAGTGTACCTAGTGGCATCCTAAACGTGGCTATTGGACTTTGCTATAGTCCCACTAGTGCAAAGACATTTGCAGCACCTCTGCCTGCATTGCACACTCCAACTCATTATAACTAAGCCATTATACTAGCAAACACTCAGTGTACCTAGTGGCATCCTAAACGTGGCTATTGGACTGTTGTCTAGTCACACTAGTGCAAACACATTTGCAGCACCTCTGCCTGCATTGCACACTCCAACTCATTATAACTAAGCCATTATACTAGCAAACACTCAGTGTACCTAGTGGCATCCTAAACGTGGCTATTGGACTTTGCTATAGTCCCACTAGTGCAAAGACATTTGCAGCACATCTGCCTGCATTGCACACTCCAACTCATTATAACTAAGCCATTATACTAGCAAACACTCAGTGTACCTAGTGGCATCCTAAACGTGGCTATTGGACTGTTGTCTAGTCACACTAGTGCAAACACATTTGCAGCACCTCTGCCTGCATTGCACACTCCAACTCATTATAACTAAGCCATCATACTAGCAAACACTCAGTGTACCTAGTGGCATCCTAAACGTGGCTATTGGACTGTTGTCTAGTCACACTAGTGCAAAGACATTTGCATCACCTCTGCCTGCATTGCACACTCCAACTCATTATAACTAAGCCATTATACTAGCAAACACTCAGTGTACCTAGTGGCATCCTAAACGTGGCTATTGGACTTTGCTATAGTCCCACTAGTGCAAAGACATTTGCAGCATCTCTGCCTGCATTGCACACTCCAACTCATTATAACTAAGCCATTATACTAGCAAACACTCAGTGTACCTAGTGGCATCCTAAACGTGGCTATTGGACTGTTGTCTAGTCACACTAGTGCAAACACATTTGCAGCACCTCTGCCTGCATTGCACACTCCAACTCATTATAACTAAGCCATTATACTAGCAAACACTCAGTGTACCTAGTGGCATCCTAAACATGGCTATTGGACTGTTGTCTAGTCACACTAGTGCAAAGACATTTGCAGCACCTCTGCCTGCATTGCTCACTCCAACTCATTATAACTAAGCCATTATACTAGCAAACACTCAGTGTACCTAGTGGCATCCTAAACGTGGCTATTGGACTTTGCTATAGTCCCACTAGTGCAAAGACATTTGCAGCACCTCTGCCTGCATTGCACACTCCAACTCATTATAACTAAGCCATTATACTAGCAAACACTCATTGTACCTAGTGGCATCCTAAACGTGGCTATTGGACTGTTGTCTAGTCACACTAGTGCAAACACATTTGCAGCACCTCTGCCTGCATTGCACACTCCAACTCATTATAACTAAGCCATTATACTAGCAAACACTCAGTGTACCTAGTGGCATCCTAAACGTGGCTATTGGACTTTGCTATAGTCCCACTAGTGCAAAGACATTTGCAGCACCTCTGCCTGCATTGCACACTCCAACTCATTATAACTAAGCCATTATACTAGCAAACACTCAGTGTACCTAGTGGCATCCTAAACGTGGCTATTGGACTGTTGTCTAGTCACACTAGTGCAAACACATTTGCAGCACCTCTGCCTGCATTGCACACTCCAACTCATTATAACTAAGCCATTATACTAGCAAACACTCAGTGTACCTAGTGGCATCCTAAACGTGGCTATTGGACTTTGCTATAGTCCCACTAGTGCAAAGACATTTGCAGCACCTCTTCCTGCATTGCACACTCCAACTCATTATAACTAAGCCATCATACTAGCAAACACTCAGTGTACCTAGTGGCATCCTAAACGTGGCTATTGGACTGTTGTCTAGTCACACTAGTGCAAAGACATTTGCAGCACCTCTGCCTGCATTGCACACTCCAACTCATTATAACTAAGCCATTATACTAGCAAACACTCAGTGTACCTAGTGGCATCCTAAACGTGGCTATTGGACTTTGCTATAGTCCCACTAGTGCAAAGACATTTGCAGCACCTCTGCCTGCATTGCACACTCCAACTCATTATAACTAAGCCATTATACTAGCAAACACTCAGTGTACCTAGTGGCATCCTAAACGTGGCTATTGGACTGTTGTCTAGTCACACTAGTGCAAAGACATTTGCAGCACCTCTGCCTGCATTGCACACTCCAACTCATTATAACTAAGCCATTATACTAGCAAACACTCAGTGTACCTAGTGGCATCCTAAACGTGGCTATTAGACTGTTGTCTAGTCACACTAGTGCAAAGACATTTGCAGCACCTCTGTCTGCATTGCACACTCCAACTCATTATAACTAAGCCATTATACTAGCAAACACTCAGTGTACCTAGTGGCATCCTAAACGTGGCTATTGGACTTTGCTATAGTCCCACTAGTGCAAAGACATTTGCAGCACCTCTGCCTGCATTGCACACTCCAACTCATTATAACTAAGCCATTATACTAGCAAACACTCAGTGTACCTAGTGGCATCCTAAACGTGGCTATTGGACTTTGCTATAGTCCCACTAGTGCAAAGACATTTGCAGCACCTCTGCCTGCATTGCACACTCCAACTCATTATAACTAAGCCATTATACTAGCAAACACTCAGTGTACCTAGCGGCATCCTAAACATGGCTATTGGACTGTTGTCTAGTCACACTAGTGCAAAGACATTTGCAGCACCTCTGCCTGCATTGCACACTCCAACTCATTATAACTAAGCCATTATACTAGCAAACACTCAGTGTACCTAGTGGCATCCTAAACGTGGCTATTGGACTTTGCTATAGTCCCACTAGTGCAAAGACATTTGCAGCACCTCTGCCTGCATTGCACACTCCAACTCATTATAACTAAGCCATTATACTAGCAAACACTCAGTGTACCTAGTGGCATCCTAAACGTGGCTATTGGACTGTTGTCTAGTCACACTAGTGCAAAGACATTTGCAGCACCTCTGCCTGCATTGCACACTCCAACTCATTATAACTAAGCCATTATACTAGCAAACACTCAGTGTACCTAGTGGCATCCTAAACGTGGCTATTGGACTTTGCTATAGTCCCACTAGTGCAAAGACATTTGCAGCACCTCTGCCTGCATTGCACACTCCAACTCATTATAACTAAGCCATTATACTAGCAAACACTCAGTGTACCTTGTGGCATCCTAAACGTGGCTATTGGACTGTTGTCTAGTCACACTAGTGCAAAGACATTTGCAGCACCTCTGCCTGCATTGCACACTCCAACTCATTATAACTAAGCCATTATACTAGCAAACACTCAGTGTACCTAGTGGCATCCTAAACGTGGCTATTGGACTTTGCTATAGTCCCACTAGTGCAAAGACATTTGCAGCACCTCTGCCTGCATTGCACACTCCAACTCATTATAACTAAGCCATTATACTAGCAAACACTCAGTGTACCTAGTGGCATCCTAAACGTGGCTATTGGACTGTTGTCTAGTCACACTAGTGCAAACACATTTGCAGCACCTCTGCCTGCATTGCACACTCCAACTCATTATAACTAAGCCATTATACTAGCAAACACTCAGTGTACCTAGTGGCATCCTAAACGTGGCTATTGGACTTTGCTATAGTCCCACTAGTGCAAAGACATTTGCAGCACCTCTGCCTGCATTGCACACTCCAACTCATTATAACTAAGCCATTATACTAGCAAACACTCAGTGTACCTAGTGGCATCCTAAACGTGGCTATTGGACTGTTGTCTAGTCACACTAGTGCAAAGACATTTGCAGCACCTCTGCCTGCATTGCACACTCCAACTCATTATAACTAAGCCATTATACTAGCAAACACTCAGTGTACCTAGTGGCATCCTAAACGTGGCTATTGGACTTTGCTATAGTCCCACTAGTGCAAACACATTTGCAGCACCTCTGCCTGCATTGCACACTCCAACTCATTATAACTAAGCCATTATACTAGCAAACACTCAGTGTACCTAGTGGCATCCTAAACGTAGCTATTGGACTTTGCTATAGTCCCACTAGTGCAAAGACATTTGCAGCACCTCTGCCTGCATTGCACACTCCAACTCATTATAACTAAGCCATTATACTAGCAAACACTCAGTGTACCTAGTGGCATCCTAAACGTGGCTATTGGACTGTTGTCTAGTCACACTAGTGCAAAGACATTTGCAGCACCTCTGCCTGCATTGCACACTCCAACTCATTATAACTAAGCCATTATACTAGCAAACACTCAGTGTACCTAGTGGCATCCTAAACGTGGCTATTGGACTTTGCTATAGTCCCACTAGTGCAAAGACATTTGCAGCACCTCTGCCTGCATTGCACACTCCAACTCATTATAACTAAGCCATTATACTAGCAAACACTCAGTGTACCTAGTGGCATCCTAAACGTGGCTATTGGACTTTGCTATAGTCCCACTAGTGCAAAGACATTTGCAGCACCTCTGCCTGCATTGCACACTCCAACTCATTATAACTAAGCCATTATACTAGCAAACACTCAGTGTACCTAGTGGCATCCTAAACGTGGCTATTGGACTGTTGTCTAGTCACACTAGTGCAAACACATTTGCAGCACCTCTGCCTGCATTGCACACTCCAACTCATTATAACTAAGCCATTATACTAGCAAACACTCAGTGTACCTAGTGGCATCCTAAACGTGGCTATTGGACTTTGCTATAGTCCCACTAGTGCAAAGACATTTGCAGCACCTCTGCCTGCATTGCACACTCCAACTCTTTATAACTAAGCCATTATACTAGCAAACACTCAGTGTACCTAGTGGCATCCTAAACGTGGCTATTGGACTGTTGTCTAGTCACACTAGTGCAAACACATTTGCAGTACCTCTGCCTGCATTGCACACTCCAACTCATTATAACTAAGCCATTATACTAGCAAACACTCAGTGTACCTAGTGGCATCCTAAACGTGGCTATTGGACTTTGCTATAGTCCCACTAGTGCAAACACATTTGCAGCACCTCTGCCTGCATTGCACACTCCAACTCATTATAACTAAGCCATTATACTAGCAAACACTCAGTGTACCTAGTGGCATCCTAAACGTGGCTATTGGACTTTGCTATAGTCCCACTAGTGCAAAGACATTTGCAGCACCTCTGCCTGCATTGCACACTCCAACTCATTATAACTAAGCCATTATACTAGCAAACACTCAGTGTACCTAGTGGCATCCTAAACGTGGCTATTGGACTTTGCTATAGTCCCACTAGTGCAAAGACATTTGCAGCACCTCTGCCTGCATTGCACACTCCAACTCATTATAACTAAGCCATTATACTAGCAAACACTCAGTGTACCTAGCGGCATCCTAAACGTGGCTATTGGACTGTTGTCTAGTCACACTAGTGCAAAGACATTTGCAGCACCTCTGCCTGCATTGCACACTCCAACTCATTATAACTAAGCCATTATACTAGCAAACACTCAGTGTACCTAGTGGCATCCTAAACGTGGCTATTGGACTTTGCTATAGTCCCACTAGTGCAAAGACATTTGCAGCACCTCTGCCTGCATTGCACACTCCAACTCATTATAACTAAGCCATTATACTAGCAAACACTCAGTGTACCTAGTGGCATCCTAAACGTGGCTATTGGACTGTTGTCTAGTCACACTAGTGCAAACACATTTGCAGCACCTCTGCCTGCATTGCACACTCCAACTCATTATAACTAAGCCATTATACTAGCAAACACTCAGTGTACCTAGTGGCATCCTAAACGTGGCTATTGGACTTTGCTATAGTCCCACTAGTGCAAAGACATTTGCAGCACCTCTGCCTGCATTGCACACTCCAACTCATTATAACTAAGCCATTATACTAGCAAACACTCAGTGTACCTAGTGGCATCCTAAACGTGGCTATTGGACTGTTGTCTAGTCACACTAGTGCAAACACATTTGCAGCACCTCTGCCTGCATTGCACACTCCAACTCATTATAACTAAGCCATCATACTAGCAAACACTCAGTGTACCTAGTGGCATCCTAAACGTGGCTATTGGACTGTTGTCTAGTCACACTAGTGCAAAGACATTTGCATCACCTCTGCCTGCATTGCACACTCCAACTCATTATAACTAAGCCATTATACTAGCAAACACTCAGTGTACCTAGTGGCATCCTAAACGTGGCTATTGGACTTTGCTATAGTCCCACTAGTGCAAAGACATTTGCAGCACCTCTGCCTGCATTGCACACTCCAACTCATTATAACTAAGCCATTATACTAGCAAACACTCAGTGTACCTAGTGGCATCCTAAACGTGGCTATTGGACTGTTGTCTAGTCACACTAGTGCAAACACATTTGCAGCACCTCTGCCTGCATTGCACACTCCAACTCATTATAACTAAGCCATTATACTAGCAAACACTCAGTGTACCTAGTGGCATCCTAAACATGGCTATTGGACTGTTGTCTAGTCACACTAGTGCAAAGACATTTGCAGCACCTCTGCCTGCATTGCTCACTCCAACTCATTATAACTAAGCCATTATACTAGCAAACACTCAGTGTACCTAGTGGCATCCTAAACGTGGCTATTGGACTTTGCTATAGTCCCACTAGTGCAAAGACATTTGCAGCACCTCTGCCTGCATTGCACACTCCAACTCATTATAACTAAGCCATTATACTAGCAAACACTCAGTGTACCTAGTGGCATCCTAAACGTGGCTATTGGACTGTTGTCTAGTCACACTAGTGCAAACACATTTGCAGCACCTCTGCCTGCATTGCACACTCCAACTCATTATAACTAAGCCATTATACTAGCAAACACTCAGTGTACCTAGTGGCATCCTAAACGTGGCTATTGGACTTTGCTATAGTCCCACTAGTGCAAAGACATTTGCAGCACCTCTGCCTGCATTGCACACTCCAACTCATTATAACTAAGCCATTATACTAGCAAACACTCAGTGTACCTAGTGGCATCCTAAACGTGGCTATTGGACTGTTGTCTAGTCACACTAGTGCAAACACATTTGCAGCACCTCTGCCTGCATTGCACACTCCAACTCATTATAACTAAGCCATTATACTAGCAAACACTCAGTGTACCTAGTGGCATCCTAAACGTGGCTATTGGACTTTGCTATAGTCCCACTAGTGCAAAGACATTTGCAGCACCTCTTCCTGCATTGCACACTCCAACTCATTATAACTAAGCCATCATACTAGCAAACACTCAGTGTACCTAGTGGCATCCTAAACGTGGCTATTGGACTGTTGTCTAGTCACACTAGTGCAAAGACATTTGCAGCACCTCTGCCTGCATTGCACACTCCAACTCATTATAACTAAGCCATTATACTAGCAAACACTCAGTGTACCTAGTGGCATCCTAAACGTGGCTATTGGACTTTGCTATAGTCCCACTAGTGCAAAGACATTTGCAGCACCTCTGCCTGCATTGCACACTCCAACTCATTATAACTAAGCCATTATACTAGCAAACACTCAGTGTACCTAGTGGCATCCTAAACGTGGCTATTGGACTGTTGTCTAGTCACACTAGTGCAAAGACATTTGCAGCACCTCTGCCTGCATTGCACACTCCAACTCATTATAACTAAGCCATTATACTAGCAAACACTCAGTGTACCTAGTGGCATCCTAAACGTGGCT
The DNA here is from genome assembly GCF_048569485.1 of Anomaloglossus baeobatrachus. NCBI lineage: Eukaryota > Metazoa > Chordata > Amphibia > Anura > Aromobatidae > Anomaloglossus > Anomaloglossus baeobatrachus. Next base: position 300,693,033 of record NC_134354.1, read on the forward strand.
ATTAGACTGTTGTCTAGTCACACTAGTGCAAAGACATTTGCAGCACCTCTGTCTGCATTGCACACTCCAACTCATTATAACTAAGCCATTATACTAGCAAACACTCAGTGTACCTAGTGGCATCCTAAACGTGGCTATTGGACTTTGCTATAGTCCCACTAGTGCAAAGACATTTGCAGCACCTCTGCCTGCATTGCACACTCCAACTCATTATAACTAAGCCATTATACTAGCAAACACTCAGTGTACCTAGTGGCATCCTAAACGTGGCTATTGGACTGTTGTCTAGTCACACTAGTGCAAACACATTTGCAGCACCTCTGCCTGCATTGCACACTCCAACTCATTATAACTAAGCCATCATACTAGCAAACACTCAGTGTACCTAGTGGCATCCTAAACGTGGCTATTGGACTGTTGTCTAGTCACACTAGTGCAAAGACATTTGCATCACCTCTGCCTGCATTGCACACTCCAACTCATTATAACTAAGCCATTATACTAGCAAACACTCAGTGTACCTAGTGGCATCCTAAACGTGGCTATTGGACTTTGCTATAGTCCCACTAGTGCAAAGACATTTGCAGCACCTCTGCCTGCATTGCACACTCCAACTCATTATAACTAAGCCATTATACTAGCAAACACTCAGTGTACCTAGTGGCATCCTAAACGTGGCTATTGGACTGTTGTCTAGTCACACTAGTGCAAACACATTTGCAGCACCTCTGCCTGCATTGCACACTCCAACTCATTATAACTAAGCCATTATACTAGTAAACACTCAGTGTACCTAGTGGCATCCTAAACATGGCTATTGGACTGTTGTCTAGTCACACTAGTGCAAAGACATTTGCAGCACCTCTGCCTGCATTGCTCACTCCAACTCATTATAACTAAGCCATTATACTAGCAAACACTCAGTGTACCTAGTGGCATCCTAAACGTGGCTATTGGACTTTGCTATAGTCCCACTAGTGCAAAGACATTTGCAGCACCTCTGCCTGCATTGCACACTCCAACTCATTATAACTAAGCCATTATACTAGCAAACACTCAGTGTACCTAGTGGCATCCTAAACGTGGCTATTGGACTGTTGTCTAGTCACACTAGTGCAAACACATTTGCAGCACCTCTGCCTGCATTGCACACTCCAACTCATTATAACTAAGCCATTATACTAGCAAACACTCAGTGTACCTAGTGGCATCCTAAACGTGGCTATTGGACTTTGCTATAGTCCCACTAGTGCAAAGACATTTGCAGCACCTCTGCCTGCATTGCACACTCCAACTCATTATAACTAAGCCATTATACTAGCAAACACTCAGTGTACCTAGTGGCATCCTAAACGTGGCTATTGGACTGTTGTCTAGTCACACTAGTGCAAACACATTTGCAGCACCTCTGCCTGCATTGCACACTCCAACTCATTATAACTAAGCCATTATACTAGCAAACACTCAGTGTACCTAGTGGCATCCTAAACGTGGCTATTGGACTTTGCTATAGTCCCACTAGTGCAAAGACATTTGCAGCACCTCTTCCTGCATTGCACACTCCAACTCATTATAACTAAGCCATCATACTAGCAAACACTCAGTGTACCTAGTGGCATCCTAAACGTGGCTATTGGACTGTTGTCTAGTCACACTAGTGCAAAGACATTTGCAGCACCTCTGCCTGCATTGCACACTCCAACTCATTATAACTAAGCCATTATACTAGCAAACACTCAGTGTACCTAGTGGCATCCTAAACGTGGCTATTGGACTTTGCTATAGTCCCACTAGTGCAAAGACATTTGCAGCACCTCTGCCTGCATTGCACACTCCAACTCATTATAACTAAGCCATTATACTAGCAAACACTCAGTGTACCTAGTGGCATCCTAAACGTGGCTATTGGACTGTTGTCTAGTCACACTAGTGCAAAGACATTTGCAGCACCTCTGCCTGCATTGCACACTCCAACTCATTATAACTAAGCCATTATACTAGCAAACACTCAGTGTACCTAGTGGCATCCTAAACGTGGCTATTAGACTGTTGTCTAGTCACACTAGTGCAAAGACATTTGCAGCACCTCTGTCTGCATTGCACACTCCAACTCATTATAACTAAGCCATTATACTAGCAAACACTCAGTGTACCTAGTGGCATCCTAAACGTGGCTATTGGACTTTGCTATAGTCCCACTAGTGCAAAGACATTTGCAGCACCTCTGCCTGCATTGCACACTCCAACTCATTATAACTAAGCCATTATACTAGCAAACACTCAGTGTACCTAGTGGCATCCTAAACGTGGCTATTGGACTTTGCTATAGTCCCACTAGTGCAAAGACATTTGCAGCACCTCTGCCTGCATTGCACACTCCAACTCATTATAACTAAGCCATTATACTAGCAAACACTCAGTGTACCTAGCGGCATCCTAAACGTGGCTATTGGACTGTTGTCTAGTCACACTAGTGCAAAGACATTTGCAGCACCTCTGCCTGCATTGCACACTCCAACTCATTATAACTAAGCCATTATACTAGCAAACACTCAGTGTACCTAGTGGCATCCTAAACGTGGCTATTGGACTTTGCTATAGTCCCACTAGTGCAAAGACATTTGCAGCACCTCTGCCTGCATTGCACACTCCAACTCATTATAACTAAGCCATTATACTAGCAAACACTCAGTGTACCTAGTGGCATCCTAAACGTGGCTATTGGACTGTTGTCTAGTCACACTAGTGCAAAGACATTTGCAGCACCTCTGCCTGCATTGCACACTCCAACTCATTATAACTAAGCCATTATACTAGCAAACACTCAGTGTACCTAGTGGCATCCTAAACGTGGCTATTGGACTTTGCTATAGTCCCACTAGTGCAAAGACATTTGCAGCACCTCTGCCTGCATTGCACACTCCAACTCATTATAACTAAGCCATTATACTAGCAAACACTCAGTGTACCTTGTGGCATCCTAAACGTGGCTATTGGACTGTTGTCTAGTCACACTAGTGCAAAGACATTTGCAGCACCTCTGCCTGCATTGCACACTCCAACTCATTATAACTAAGCCATTATACTAGCAAACACTCAGTGTACCTAGTGGCATCCTAAACGTGGCTATTGGACTTTGCTATAGTCCCACTAGTGCAAAGACATTTGCAGCACCTCTGCCTGCATTGCACACTCCAACTCATTATAACTAAGCCATTATACTAGCAAACACTCAGTGTACCTAGTGGCATCCTAAACGTGGCTATTGGACTGTTGTCTAGTCACACTAGTGCAAACACATTTGCAGCACCTCTGCCTGCATTGCACACTCCAACTCATTATAACTAAGCCATTATACTAGCAAACACTCAGTGTACCTAGTGGCATCCTAAACGTGGCTATTGGACTTTGCTATAGTCCCACTAGTGCAAAGACATTTGCAGCACCTCTGCCTGCATTGCACACTCCAACTCATTATAACTAAGCCATTATACTAGCAAACACTCAGTGTACCTAGTGGCATCCTAAACGTGGCTATTGGACTGTTGTCTAGTCACACTAGTGCAAAGACATTTGCAGCACCTCTGCCTGCATTGCACACTCCAACTCATTATAACTAAGCCATTATACTAGCAAACACTCAGTGTACCTAGTGGCATCCTAAACGTGGCTATTGGACTTTGCTATAGTCCCACTAGTGCAAACACATTTGCAGCACCTCTGCCTGCATTGCACACTCCAACTCATTATAACTAAGCCATTATACTAGCAAACACTCAGTGTACCTAGTGGCATCCTAAACGTAGCTATTGGACTTTGCTATAGTCCCACTAGTGCAAAGACATTTGCAGCACCTCTGCCTGCATTGCACACTCCAACTCATTATAACTAAGCCATTATACTAGCAAACACTCAGTGTACCTAGTGGCATCCTAAACGTGGCTATTGGACTGTTGTCTAGTCACACTAGTGCAAAGACATTTGCAGCACCTCTGCCTGCATTGCACACTCCAACTCATTATAACTAAGCCATTATACTAGCAAACACTCAGTGTACCTAGTGGCATCCTAAACGTGGCTATTGGACTTTGCTATAGTCCCACTAGTGCAAAGACATTTGCAGCACCTCTGCCTGCATTGCACACTCCAACTCATTATAACTAAGCCATTATACTAGCAAACACTCAGTGTACCTAGTGGCATCCTAAACGTGGCTATTGGACTTTGCTATAGTCCCACTAGTGCAAAGACATTTGCAGCACCTCTGCCTGCATTGCACACTCCAACTCATTATAACTAAGCCATTATACTAGCAAACACTCAGTGTACCTAGTGGCATCCTAAACGTGGCTATTGGACTGTTGTCTAGTCACACTAGTGCAAACACATTTGCAGCACCTCTGCCTGCATTGCACACTCCAACTCATTATAACTAAGCCATTATACTAGCAAACACTCAGTGTACCTAGTGGCATCCTAAACGTGGCTATTGGACTTTGCTATAGTCCCACTAGTGCAAAGACATTTGCAGCACCTCTGCCTGCATTGCACACTCCAACTCATTATAACTAAGCCATTATACTAGCAAACACTCAGTGTACCTAGTGGCATCCTAAACGTGGCTATTGGACTGTTGTCTAGTCACACTAGTGCAAACACATTTGCAGTACCTCTGCCTGCATTGCACACTCCAACTCATTATAACTAAGCCATTATACTAGCAAACACTCAGTGTACCTAGTGGCATCCTAAACGTGGCTATTGGACTTTGCTATAGTCCCACTAGTGCAAACACATTTGCAGCACCTCTGCCTGCATTGCACACTCCAACTCATTATAACTAAGCCATTATACTAGCAAACACTCAGTGTACCTAGTGGCATCCTAAACGTAGCTATTGGACTTTGCTATAGTCCCACTAGTGCAAAGACATTTGCAGCACCTCTGCCTGCATTGCACACTCCAACTCATTATAACTAAGCCATTATACTAGCAAACACTCAGTGTACCTAGTGGCATCCTAAACGTGGCTATTGGACTGTTGTCTAGTCACACTAGTGCAAAGACATTTGCAGCACCTCTGCCTGCATTGCACACTCCAACTCATTATAACTAAGCCATTATACTAGCAAACACTCAGTGTACCTAGTGGCATCCTAAACGTGGCTATTGGACTTTGCTATAGTCCCACTAGTGCAAAGACATTTGCAGCACCTCTGCCTGCATTGCACACTCCAACTCATTATAACTAAGCCATTATACTAGCAAACACTCAGTGTACCTAGTGGCATCCTAAACGTGGCTATTGGACTGTTGTCTAGTCACACTAGTGCAAAGACATTTGCAGCACCTCTGCCTGCATTGCACACTCCAACTCATTATAACTAAGCCATTATACTAGCAAACACTCAGTGTACCTAGTGGCATCCTAAACGTGGCTATTGGACTTTGCTATAGTCCCACTAGTGCAAAGACATTTGCAGCACCTCTGCCTGCATTGCACACTCCAACTCATTAAAACTAAGCCATTATACTAGCAAACACTCAGTGTACCTAGTGGCATCCTAAACGTGGCTATTGGACTGTTGTCTAGTCACACTAGTGCAAACACATTTGCAGCACCTCTGCCTGCATTGCACACTCCAACTCATTATAACTAAGCCATTATACTAGCAAACACTCAGTGTACCTAGTGGCATCCTAAACGTGGCTATTGGACTTTGCTATAGTCCCACTAGTGCAAAGACATTTGCAGCACCTCTGCCTGCATTGCACACTCCAACTCATTATAACTAAGCCATTATACTAGCAAACACTCAGTGTACCTAGTGGCATCCTAAACGTGGCTATTGGACTGTTGTCTAGTCACACTAGTGCAAACACATTTGCAGCACCTCTGCCTGCATTGCACACTCCAACTCATTATAACTAAGCCATTATACTAGCAATTTTTGCTGCCAGTTTAAGGGCCATAGTTGCATTGTCAGGGATATTTATTCTTTATTATTCTGCTGTTAATAAAGCTAGACCACCACTGCAATCTACACCACCTCTCAATTTTTACTACCACATTTTCAGTGCACAATCTTGTCGCAATCAACATGAGTGGCAAAATGACAGATGCTGGTGGAAAGGGGAAGAGGCGTGGTGGAAAAGGCAAAAAAGGTTTTGTCCGTGGGGAAGGTGGCAAAGCTCCATTATCATCTGCTGAAGATAGACCATCTACCAGCAAAAGTAAGATGTCTACTACTTACCGTGGACAATCCGATGTGCTCCCTTTTTTACGGACACGAACAACAGGAACAAAGGTAGATGATGGCCAAAAAAGGAAAATGCTTGAATGGATCTCAAGTGGTCCAACAAGTGCCCTCTCAGCCACTTCAAGTACCGCATCCAAAAAACACCAGTCCTCTGAGTTGTCATCCCAATCAAACTTGCTTTCTCCCAGCTCTGAAGTCTCCATCAGCCCTGCACAGTATGGTGGAACTGAGATGGCTGAGCCTGCAGAGCTGTTCAGTCACACTATAGCCTGGGAATCAGAGGTCTGCTCCCAAGCTACAGTGAGTACAAAACAGGAAATGGTCTGCAGTGATGCCCAGAACCTTTGTGACTCTGATTCAGGCCGTGAGGACCAAGTTTCTGAGCATAATGTTGACCCTTTGTCACAAACTGTAACACCTGTGGTTATAGACAATGAGGAACATACTGATGAAGATGAGACGCAGATACCCGATTGGGATGACAACTTAAATATTCGGTCAGGGCAAGAAGAGGCTCTTTCTGAGGGGGAGGGTAGTGCAAACACAACAATTGATGATGAAGTTCTAGATCCCACCTACTGTCAACCCACAGTCAGGCACTCGAGGAGGTCAACAGAGGTGGTGGTGGAGGATGCAACTGATGACGAAGTTACCTTGCGCCTTCCTGGACACAGTCGGAGTACTGGTAGCATGTCTACAACTGCATCCTCAGCCACCACTCTGCCTCTGAGCATTATTCGGGGTGGATCAACAGGTCGCATGGCCTCTAAGCCTTGCCTAGCCTGGTCCTTTTTTGACATAGAAAAAGATCGCCCAAATTATGTGATCTGTAAAATTTGTCATGGTTCTCTTAGTAGAGGTCAAAACCTCAGCAGTTTGACAACTTCTTCCATGAATCGTCACATGAATAAATATCATATGGCCCGGTGGGAAGCTCACCGTGCTGCAATGCGGCCTAGCGGAGCGAACCATCCACCGCCTGCCCCTTCCAGTGCATCCGCGCGCTCGTCATCTTCTAGGACTGTGGGGACAGCTGTCACACCTGTTTTTCCACCCACAACTTCCACCACTGTAACCGCAACAGGCAGTTTGCTTGGTAGGTCGTCAGTTGGTATTGGAAGGGGAAACAAGTGAGTGTGTACAGCTCTCTCAGACATCGATAGCACCAACGTTGGATGAAGGCAACATCATGTCTCCGCCTGCACTTTCCTCACAAACCTGCATTTTTCCAGGGACACCCTACTCAACACCGTCTACACACAGCAGCCAGATCTCTGTCCCTCAGATGTGGTCAAATAAAAGGCCACTTCCTGCGACCCATGACAAAGCTAAGAGGTTGACTCTATCCCTCTGTAGGCTGTTGGCTACCGAAATGCTGCCTTTCCGCCTAGTGGACACACAGGATTTTAGAGACCTTATGTCTGTCGCTGTGCCCCAGTACCAGATGCCTAGTCGCCACTACTTCTCTAAGAAAGGTGTGCCCGCGCTACACCAGCATGTCGCACACAACATCACCGCTTCCTTGAGAAACTCTGTGTGTGAACGGGTGCATTTCACCACCGATACTTGGACCAGTAAGCATGGACAGGGACGTTACATGTCGCTGACTGGGCACTGGGTAACTATGGTGATAGATGGTGAAGGGTCTGCTGCACAAGTCTTGCCGTCCCCACGACTTGTGTGTCAATCCTCTGTCTGTCCAAGTTCCGCCACTGCTTCTGCCTCCTCCACCTCATCTGGGTCCTCCACCTCCGCCCCAAGCCTGCCTGGTCAGGCCACCAGCGTTCTCACTGCGCAGAAGGAATCACGCACCCCTCATTACTATGCTGGCAGCAGAGCGCAACGGCATCAGGCGGTCTTTAGCTTGACATGTCTTGGGAATAAGAGTCACACAGCTGAGGAGTTGTGGTCCGCTCTGCGTTCCGAGTTTAATAAATGGTTGTCTCCACTCAACCTGCAGCCTGGTAAGGCCGTGTGCGACAATGCTGCAAACCTGGGTGCGGCCCTTCGCCTGGGCAAGGTGACACACGTACCTTGTATGGCTCACGTGTTGAACCTTGTCGTCCAGCAATTTTTAACACACTATCCCGGCCTAGATGGCCTTCTGAACAGGGCACGAAAACTGTCTGCTCACTTCCGCCGTTCAAGCGCCGCAGCTGAGCGACTAGCATCACTCCAGAAGTCTTTTGGCCTGCCGGTTCATCGTCTGAAATGCGATGTGGCGACACGCTGGAATTCAACTCTCCACATGTTACAGCGACTGTGGCAGCACCGCCGAGCCCTGGTGCAATACGTCATGACGTATAGCCTGGGCCAACGAGATGCAGAGGTGGGGCAGATCACCCTGATGGAGTGGTCTCAGATCAAGGACCTATGCACCCTTCTGCACAGTTTCGACATGGCGACGAATATGTTTAGCGCTGACAATGCCATTATCAGCATGACGATTCCAGTCATTTACATGCTGGAGCACACGCTAAACACTATTCGGAGTCAGGGGGTGGGACAACAGGAAGGGGATGAACTACAGGAGGATTCATATGCGCAAGACACAACAACATCACCAAGGTCCAGACGTTCATCATCACCAAGGCGCCAGGCATGGGACCATGGGGGACAGGGATCAACAAGGGCGCATAGTAGCAGGCGAAATGTTGAGGAAGGTGCAGGAGAACATGAAGAAATTGAGGACGAACTGTCCATGGAAATGGAAGACTCAGCAGATGAGGGAGACCTTGGTCAAATTTCAGTTGAAAGAGGTTGGGGGGAGATGTCAGAGGAAGAAAGAACGTTTAGCACCTCTATGCCACAAACACAGCGTGGACTTGGTCCGCATGGCTGCGCAAGACACATGAGTGCCTTCTTGTTGCACTACCTCCAACATGACCCTCGTATTGTCAAAATTAGAAGTGATGATGACTACTGGCTTGCCACACTATTAGATCCCCGGTACAAGTCCAAATTTTGTGACATAATTCCAGCCATAGAAAGGGACGCACGTATGCAGGAGTATCAGCAGAAGCTGTTACTCGATCTTAGATCGGCTTTTCCACCAAACAACCGTGCAGGTGCAGGGAGTTAATCTCCCAGTTGTAACTTGACAAACATGGGACGGTCTCGTCATCTTCAACAGTCTACCCGTACCAGTAGGACCGTATCTGGTGCTGGTAACAGCAATTTTATGGAATCTTTTCATAATTTTTTTAGACTCTCCTTTGCAAGGCCACCAGAGACAACAAGTCTGACACATAGTCAACGGCTGGAGAGGATGATACAGGAGTATCTCCAAATGAACATCGATGCCATGACTTTGCAAATGGAGCCTTGCTCCTTTTGGGCTTCAAATCTTGAAAAATGGCCAGAGCTATCCAGTTACGCCTTGGAGATTTTGTCGTGTCCAGCTGCCAGCGTTGTCTCTGAACGTGTCTTCAGTGCTGCTGGGTGTGTGCTGACAGATAAGCGCACGCGTCTGTCCAGTGACAATGTGGACAGACTGACGTTCATCAAAATGAACAAGTCATGGATCCAGAAGGAATTTACTACCCCTGTGTCATCCTGGGGAGAGTAAATGCTTGTGGATTTGGAATGTGCTTGATGCAAATCTAGCTGTGAAGTGTACAACTGGGGCACAACTGCTGCCACTGAAGGGGTGGGTGTGTGTGGGGCCCAATTTTTGGAAAAAAGGGAGACTCCGCTTGGAGTAACCCTTGCTTGCTGTGTTTTTAAAAGAAGCCAAGATGAACAGAGCTGGGATCAGGAAAGACTTTGCTACCTACCCCGGTGTCATCCTGGGGACGGATAAGAATGGCGTATTTTTAAATGTGCTTGATGCAAATCTAGCTGTGAAGTGTACAACTGGGGCACAACTGCTGCCACTGAAGGGGTGGGTGTGTGTGGGGCCCAATTTTTGGAAAAAAGGGAGACTCCGCTTGGAGTAACCCTTGCTTGCTGTGTTTTTCAAAGAAGCCAAGATGAACAGAGCTGGGATCAGGAAAGACTTTTCTACCTACCCCGGTGTCATCCTGGGGACGGATAAGAATGGCGTATTTTTGAATGTGCTTGATGCAAATCTAGCTGTGAATTGTACAACTGGGGCACAACTGCTGCCACTGAAGGGGTGGGTGTGTGTGGGGCCCAATTTTTGGAAAAAAGGGAGACTCCGCTTGGAGTAACCCTTGCTTGCTGTGTTTTTAAAAGAAGCCAAGATGAACAGAGCTGGGATCAGGAAAGACTTTGCTACCTACCACGGTGTCATCCTGGGGACGGATAAGAATGGCGTATTTTTGAATGTGCTTGATGCAAATCTAGCTGTGAATTGTACAACTGGGGCACAACTGCTGCCACTGAAGGGGTGGGTGTGTGTGGGGCCCAATTTTTGGAAAAAAGGGAGACTCCGCTTGGAGTAACCCTTGCTTGCTGTGTTTTTAAAAGAAGCCAAGATGAACAGAGCTGGGATCAGGAAAGACTTTGCTACCTACCCCGGTGTCATCCTGGGGACGGATAAGAATGGCGTATTTTTGAATGTGCTTGATGCAAATCTAGCTGTGAATTGTACAACTGGGGCACAACTGCTGCCACTGAAGGGGTGGGTGTGTGTGGGGCCCAATTTTTGGAAAAAAGGGAGACTCCGCTTGGAGTAACCCTTGCTTGCTGTGTTTTTAAAAGAAGCCAAGCTGAACAGAGCTGGGATCAGGAAAGACTTTGCTACCTACCCCGGTGTGATCCTGGGGACGGATAAGAATGGCGTATTTTTGAATGTGCTTGATGCAAATCTAGCTGTGAATTGTACAACTGGGGCACAACTGCTGCCACTGAAGGGGTGGGTGTGTGTGGGGCCCAATTTTTGGAAAAAAGGGAGACTCTGCTTGGAGTAACCCTTGCTTGCTGTGTTTTTAAAAGAAGCCAAGATTAACAGAGCTGGGATCAGGAAAGACTTTGCTACCTACCCCGGTGTCATCCTGGGGACGGATAAGAATGGCGTATTTTTGAATGTGCTTGATGCAAATCTAGCTGTGAATTGTACAACTGGGGCACAACTGCTGCCACTGAAGGGGTGGGTGTGTGTGGGGCCCCATTTTTGGAAAAAAGGGAGACTCCGCTTGGAGTAACCCTTGCTTGCTGTGTTTTTAAAAGAAGCTAAGATGAACAGAGCTGGGATCAGGAAAGACTTTGCTACCTACCCCGGTGTCATCCTGGGGACGGATAAAAATGGCGTATTTTTGAATGTGCTTGATGCAAATCTAGCTGTGAATTGTACAACTGGGGCACAACTGCTGCCACGGAAGGGGTGGGTGTGTGTGGGGCCCAATTTTTGGAAAAAAGGGAGACTCCGCTTGGAGTAACCCTTGCTTGCTGTGTTTTTAAAAGAAGCCAAGATGAACAGAGCTGGGATCAGGAAAGACTTTGCTACCTACTCCGGTGTCATCCTGGGGACGGATAAGAATGGCGTATTTTTGAATGTGCTTGATGCAAATCTAGCTGTGAATTGTACAACTGGGGCACAACTGCTGCCACTGAAGGGGTGGGTGTGTGTGGGGCCCAATTTTTGGAAAAAAGGGAGACTCCGCTTGGAGTAACCCTTGCTTGCTGTGTTTTTAAAAGAAGCCAAGATGAACAGAGCTGGGATCAGGAAAGACTTTGCTACCTACCCCGGTGTCATCCTGGGGACGGATAAGAATGGCGTATTTTTGAATGTGCTTGATGCAAATCTAGCTGTGAATTGTACAACTGGGGCACAACTGCTGCCACTGAAGGGGTGGGTGTGTGTGGGGCCCAATTTTTGGAAAAAAGGGAGACTCCGCTTGGAGTAACCCTTGCTTGCTGTGTTTTTAAAAGAAGCCAAGATGAACAGAGCTGGGATCAGGAAAGACTTTGCTACCTACCCCGGTGTCATCCTGGGGACGGATAAGAATGGCGTATTTTTGAATGTGCTTGATGCAAATCTAGCTGTGAATTGTACAACTGGGGCACAACTGCTGCCACTGAAGGGGTGGGTGTGTGTGGGGCCCAATTTTTGGAAAAAAGGGAGACTCCGCTTGGAGTAACCCTTGCTTGCTGTGTTTTTAAAAGAAGCCAAGATGAACAGAGCTGGGATCAGGAAAGACTTTGCTACCTACCCCAGTGTCATCCTGGGGACGGATAAGAATGGCGTATTTTTGAATGTGCTTGATGCAAATCTAGCTGTGAATTGTACAACTGGGGCACAACTGCTGCCACTGAAGGGGTGGGTGTGTGTGGGGCCCAATTTTTGGAAAAAAGGGAGACTCCGCTTGGAGTAACCCTTGCTTGCTGTGTTTTTAAAAGAAGCCAAGATGAACAGAGCTGGGATCAGGAAAGACTTTGCTACCTACCCCGGTGTCATCCTGGGGACGGATAAGAATGGCGTATTTTTGAATGTGCTTGATGCAAATCTAGCTGTGAATTGTACAACTGGGGCACAACTGCTGCCACTGAAGGGGTGGGTGTGTGTGGGGCCCAATTTTTGGAAAAAAGGGAGACTCCGCTTGGAGTAACCCTTGCTTGCTGTGTTTTTAAAAGAAGCCAAGATGAACAGAGCTGGGATCAGGAAAGACTTTGCTACCTACCCCGGTGTCATCCTGGGGACGGATAAGAATGGCGTATTTTTGAATGTGCTTGATGCAAATCTAGCTGTGAATTGTACAACTGGGGCACAACTGCTGCCACTGAAGGGGTGGGTGTGTGTGGGGCCCAATTTTTGGAAAAAAGGGAGACTCCGCTTGGAGTAACCCTTGCTTGCTGTGTTTTTAAAAGAAGCCAAGATGAACAGAGCTGGGATCAGGAAAGACTTTGCTACCTACCCCGGTGTCATCCTGGGGACGGATAAGAATGGCGTATTTTTGAATGTGCTTGATGCAAATCTAGCAGTGAATTGTACAACTGGGGCACAACTGCTGCCACTGAAGGGGTGGGTGTGTGTGGGGCCCAATTTTTGGAAAAAAAGGGAGACTACGCTTGGAGTCACCTTGCGGTGTTTTACATGATTTTAGAAGGGAGTGCCATGCCTATATCTGTGTGTCCTCCTCTTTTTCCTTGTCCAGCTGTTTTGTTTTCGCATGAGTATATGTCCTTGTCACTTTCACATGTGTTTGTGTTGTGTTGTGAGTTGTTTGTCACCTTTTGGACACCTTTGAGGGTGTTTTCTAGGTGTTTTTATGTGTTTGTGATTGCCTGCCATTGTTTCCTATGCAGTTCGAGTTCGGTTCGTCGAACGTTCGACGAGCCGAACTCGAACGCGACCTCCGTTCGGCGAACCGACCTCGAGCCGAACCTGGACCGGTTCGCTCATCTCTACTAATCACCTCCAATGATATGTTACAAAAAAACAAAGACTTTAGCCTGGGAGATGTATATTTGATAATATTAAGTCTGGCTCCCTGCAGACCAAGATCACCTTGTTGTGGCTGTTGGGGTCAAACAATTTGGCCTATTTGTGAGCTAGATACCTTTATTTTATAAGTACATTCTTTATAGCAGTAATACAGTTTAAATGTCATATATTTAATCTTTGCATATACCTTAGCATATACAAGTGCTGCTGTATTCTTCTGTTTATATATTAGGCTTTCATAGTAGGATGCAACTTTTCCTATTTCCTTCATTCTGTTACAAGATGTTGAGTCTTTCTTTTTTGTAGTATACTATTGGAAGTGGTGACTGCCTCTATATTTGGCTGAACACGTCTCCCATCAGTCGACTGTAGTTTTTAATTAGTGCTGAATCCGACTTGCTCTTAAAATTTGTAAATTTAATTTGTCATATTCAATCTTTGCATGCATCTTAGCACATACAGAGTGCTGCTGGATTTATCAGTTTCTAAAATCCAATCAGTTATCAGCATACCAGCATAAAGGGATGCTGCCATATAAAATAATTTAAGACCCAGAGTGTCAATCACATTATACTGTACATGTAATCCTAATTGTACAAAATCATACGAGTACAAAGCTACAGACATCAATTGTATAAGTGTAACATGAGGCCCCAGGGTCCCTATAATTTTATATCAGTAGCTTTATTCAGATGTCCTTTATTAGTATATTATATAAACTATTATTTTATTGGAGATGGTTAAATATTGTTGCTAGTGGTATAATTATGACTAGGAGTGTACATTTATGTCAGTCAAGTTGTTTTGTACATGTCTCTATACTAATGGAACAAAAGACACTAATAATATTGCAAGAAATGCCGCCATGCTTGACTCCTTCTCCTGTACTTCTGATGCTCGTAGTCCAACACTCTTCAAGCACGCACTGGATATGCAGGCAGATCCCTGGTTATCCTCACACTGTAGAGCTGGTATGTGTCAATGGCTGCAAGGGGTTAACAGGGGACCGGGGCTCCAAGTCTGGCCCTAAGTCTAGGGGACCCTAGCTGTCCCTACTCCCAGAGATACTTCTAATGGTGAAGATGTCTGGACAACTTTCCTTGCCCTGCTCCTGGCTATCCATGATCTGTTCCCCCTCTCCCCCACCCCAGAGTACGACTGGAACAGGAGTGGATAAACCCACAGATATAGACAAACAGGGAAACCAAAACTATCACACAGCTAGCACACACGGAGATATAAGATAATAAGTGATAAGGAGGAAATAAAGAGCAGGGAGGAAATAGCCAGACGACAAGAGGATTTCCATAGCACACCAAGCAGCATGCAATAAATCACCAGCAACTAGAACAAAACAGCATACGGACCGGATTAGCAAAAGCTACAGTCGGCATGGAAATACAGGCACCATCATCTTAAAAAAGTGGGGAGTAACTGTGATAGGTGTCCCACAACATGTGATCCAAGAGGTAACCAGCAGGCTAACAGAAATTAACTCCTGCTAGCCCGATCCCTAATAAGCACACAGCTGGTCGACACCTGAGCCTGCCTGTGCAACTTAGAAGCACCAGAGAAAGCATATGGAGTGTCAAGCGGGCTTTACACACTACGAGATGGCTACAGCGATCTCGTTGGGGTCACGGATTTTGTGACGCACATCCGGCCGCTGTAGCGATCTCGTTGTGTGTGACTCCTAGGAGCGATTTTGGATCGTTGCAAAAGCGTCCAAAATCACTCCTCGTTGACATGGGGGTCCTCTCCCAATTATCGCTGCTGTCGCTTGGGCGAAGTTGATCCTCGTCCCTGTGGCAGCACACATCGCTACGTGTGACGCTGCAGGAACGAGGAACCTCTCCTTACCTGCCATACGCCAGCAATGAGGAAGCAAGGAGGTGGGCGGGATGTTCGTCCCGCTCATCTCCACCCCTCCGCTTTGATTGGGCGGCTGCTTAGTGACGTCGCTGTGACGCCGACCGAACTGCCCCCTTAGAAAGGAGGCGGTTCGCCGGTCACAGCAACGTCGCCGAGCAGGTAAGTACGTGTGACGCTGCCGTAGCGATAATGTTCGCTACGGCAGTGATTTTCAAATATCGGCATAACAATAGGGGCGGGTGCTATCACGCTCGCCATCGCTAGCATCGACTAGCGATGTCACAGCGTGTAAAGCCACCCTCAGAGTCTGCAGTGTGATCAGCGTTTGATGGTACAATGACCTTTGGCGAGTTTCGAGCCAAACACCATCTGACAATATGTGGCGTTTTACATTTTTTGGGGGGACTTATTTAGGAGGTTTGGCATAAAATCCAAATTAATTTCTCAGTCTAGATTGGGGTCTATATTAGTTTAGGTGTCTCGTGTCAGGTCTGTATTAATTGTTGAGTGTTTATTTAGTGGTTTGGTATTTATTATTAAATGGGTGGTCTGATACGTAAAATGACCTTTTTAAATATCTATTTTTATATCCTAAACACTTTTATCATAAGCTTTATTATAAAATACCCTACTCTTCTCCCTATCCTGCTAATCCCTAAATGTGTGTTTTTTTGTTATTACCTCACTTCCTGTGAAGCATCATCATGAGACTGTGGCTACAGTCACTCCTGTGTGGCATCTTGTGGCATCTATTACCGTATTTTTCAGACTGTAAGACGCACCGGACCATAAGACGCACCCTAGTTTTAGAGGAGGAAAATAAGAAAATAAAATTTTAAGCAAAAAATATGGTCATGACACACTTATGGGTCGAGGATCTGCTGCTGACACTGTTATGGGGGTAATGTCCCCAAATTCTCTACTACGGTACCCCATCCTGGCAATGATCCTCCTGCCTTGTATGTGATCCCCATCCTTGTATATATATCCCCCATCCTGGTATATATTCCCATCCTGCTATATACCGCCATCATGGTATATATTCCCATCCTGCTATATACCGCCATCATGGTTTAGCCCCTATCCTGCTACATAGCGCCATCCTGGTATATGCCCTTATCCTGCTATATACCCCCATCCATCCTGCTATATATCCCCATCCATCCTAATATATACCCCCATCCATCCTGATATATACCCCCATACATCCTGATATATATTGCCATACATCCTGGTATATACCCCCATCCATCCTGCTATATACCCCCATACATCCTGCTATATACCCCCATACATCCTGATATATACCCTCATACATCCTGATATATGCCCCCATGCATCCTGGTATATGGCCGCATCCTGCTACATACCCCCATCCTGCTATATGGCCTGTATCCTGTGGCACACAAAAAAAAATAAACATTTATACTCACCTTTCCTCACTCCATGCAGCATCGCCCCTCCTCCTGTCAGTGCCGGCAGCATCGTCGCTGGAGTGTGGAGCCGTCACCGTTCCCTGCAGCATCGCTCGTCCTCCTGTCTGCCTGTCAGCTGACCTGTATGCAGACTAGTATGCTCATCGCTGTGCTCACCGCTCTCTACACAGATCAGCTGGCCGGCAGACAGGAGGAGATCGTGAAGCTGTAGACAACGGTGATGGGTGAGTATACTTATTCACTGCCCCCCGCGCTAATGATGATGCGTGGGGGGGCAGTGAATATAGCCACACATGATCACTCCAGGCTGTAGTGTCCAGGGGTGATCATGCGGGCCGGCTGTTAATTATGCACGCACGCCCCCATCCATCATCCCGCCCACCTGTCAGCGCCGGCTTCAGCGCTGAGAAATGGTGGGCGGGAGGATGGGCGTGCATATGAAATGAGCGGGCCCACGTGGTCACGGCAGGCTGCTACAGCCTGCTCATACCACCGATGACCCGCTCTACCGCAGCACCCTCATTCCCCACAGCCACATTCAGACTATAAGACGCACCCCCCACTTTCCCCCAACATTTGGGGGGAAAAAA
The DNA here is from genome assembly GCF_048569485.1 of Anomaloglossus baeobatrachus. Classification (NCBI taxonomy): domain Eukaryota; kingdom Metazoa; phylum Chordata; class Amphibia; order Anura; family Aromobatidae; genus Anomaloglossus; species Anomaloglossus baeobatrachus. The sequence goes on from NC_134354.1 coordinate 300,710,539, forward strand.
GTGCGTCTTATAGTCCGAAAAATACGATACCCTTCCTGGAACAGGACATCATCAGATGGTGGCTCCGCAGTCACTTATTACAGTGTCTTGTATCACCACCAGCTAAAGATGTACTGGATCATAGCGCTGATAAAACCCTGTTGCCTCAATGTCTTATTGTGAAAGGAGATCATAAAATTTTAGAGTTGGAAGGGACCTCCAGAGTCATTGTGTCCAACCTCCTACTCAATGGAGACTCAACCATCTCAGGCAGATGTCTTTCCAGCCTCTGTTTGGAGACTTCCACTGAACTCACCAGCTCTTGTGGCAGCCTGTTCCACTCATTGATCAGCCTCACTGTCAAAAAGTATTTTCTAATAACTAATCTGTAGCTTCTCGCTTTCAGTTTCATTCCATTGCTTTTCGTGTTTCCATGTGAAAATGAGCAAAAGGATGATCCCTCTTCACTGTGTGACGCCCTGGACTATCCAGGTCGTCCCAGATAGACACAACAACACTACACACCCCCTTCCCAGTTAGGTAACAGCAGTCAAACTAAAAGCTTTGTCACCACCCTCCAGGTTTGATGTCCACACCAGGGGGGGTGGAGCCAGGTGGTTGGCTCCACCCACCAAGGAGTTCACAGGCCTGGAGGCAGGAAAACAGTGAGTGGTAGTCTAGCTCAGGCTCTGGAAGAGTCAAGTGCAAGTTCACAGGCAAACCTGCGCTCAGGACTGCCAAAGACTACTGCGGTGGCTGGGTTGGAGCCCAGTCACCATTGGCAAGGAGGCAGACTCTTGGGGCCGCCTGCAGGAGACCGGGAAGACGGGTAGTGGCCCGCTGGAACCGAACCGGGGAGCCAACTGAATACCGGAGCACCAGCCAGGGTACTCAGACCCCAAACTAGGCTAGAAGCCACCACCATAGTCAAATTAGCTGATTGTGGTCTGGACCTCAGGGGTTCATTCCCACCTAAGTCCCGATTGAGGGCAACAGCCCAACCATTCCAGATAAGTGCCACCGCCAAGGGCAAGAGATCCAAAGGGCCAGCGTCTGCGGGCAAACGGGCTCCTACGACAGATACACGTCGGGGAGCGGACTACCGGTGCCTAGGCACAGGAGTCAAGATTCACACACAGAGGTGCAGGAGAAAGGCGGACATTACCAACTTAATCTGGGAAAAGCTGCAGTGGCTTCGGGCCCCGTTACTCACTCCGTTTTGTTTACCAGTGACTCCAGTGTCTTGTGTCAGTGTGAGTACACCAGTGCCATGCGGCACCGCGCCGCACTGCACCGCAACACTACACTCTGCACCCGGGCCCCGGCCCGCCGGACCCCGGGACCAACATCCCCTACCCACTGAGGGGTCAACACCCAGCTGCGCTACTACACTGCTCCCGGGGGCCCCCACACCTTCACCACAGTGGTGGTGTCTACAATCACCACAACCCGTGGGTGGCGTCACGAACTATCACTTCAAACCAAACACCCAAATCCCTGCGTGTAGCGCCAACTCCCTTGCAGAGCGACGTGACCCCTGGGTCCGTGAGAGGCTCGAGCCACCACCCGCAGTGTGAGCACGGATCCGAGCGGCTCGGCTGTCGCAGCCGAGCTCGCGGAGCGGTACACATGCGACATCCCTTCAGATAGTTGCAGACAGCTATCTTAGCCATCTTTTTTGCAAGCTAAACACTCCAAGATCCTTTAACCATTCCTCGTAGGACACAGTTTGCAGTTCGCTCACCATCCTGGTATCTCTTCTCTGATCTTGCTCCAGTTTTTTGATGTCTTTTTTAAAATTTGGTGCCCAGAATGGAACACAATATTCCAGTGAGTTCTGACCAAAGAGGAGTAGAGGGGGATAATTAATCAACACAGTATAGACTCTATGCTTCTCTTAATACACTGGAGATCAAAATTAGAGAACAACACACAATTTCCTAAATGTTAAGGTCATTATGTAGTCCTATGTGATTATATCCCAACATGAGCAAACTAGCAATATTTTACGCTTATTTCATAAATTTAATTTATTCCAAAGCACATACTTAAGATGTAAATGAGATAAATGAAAAAGAACACTGATTAAAATTAGAGAACACTTTCAGATACCTGCAAGTTATTGGTCTTAATTTGGCACCTGGTGCTAATTTCTTTAATTATCTGACAAATCCTATTTACCTAACATCCTAACTTTTCAGTTTGCACTGACTGCAAAAATGGTGTGCAGTTCCAAAGTGACTGAAACCCTCCGGCAGCAGGGTGTCCAGATGAAGGTCAAAGCGGTGACCATAGAAAGAGAAGTTGGTCATTCCAAGTCTGTGATTTCAAGAATATTGCATCTTTACAACATCACAAACTTTTTTAAGGCCCCCAAGAAGGCTGGTCGCCCTCGAAAGACAAATGCAAGAGAGGACAGGATAATCATTTCAACACTGCAGCTGGAATTGCTCACCAGTTCAGCAGTGAACAGGGTAAGGAGCTGTCTCATCATACAGTGTCAAGACATTTAAGACTGAGAGCCCACTCTGCAGTGACCAAACCTCTCACTAGCAGAAAGAATCAAAAGGTTAGACTCACCTTTGGTGAGGAACATGTTGTGTGGGCAGAAGTGGTCCACATTTCATTTTAGTGATGAAAACAAGTTTAATTTATTTGGGTCTGATTGGAAACACTATGTTTGTCGACAAACTGGAGAAAGACTGAACCGAAAGTGTTTTAAGAACTCAGTGAAGGTGGTCATAGTTTGAGTAATATTTTCTGCAGCATGAGTTGGAACTCTCATACAGCTACATGGCAGAATGAATGCAAGTGTGTATAAGAACCTTCTTCAACAACATGTCGTTCCTTACTTGTGTTCATCACTCAATCAGCCAGCAATTTTCATGCAGGACAATGAACCCTGTCACACAGCAAAATGGGTAAAGCAGTTCCTTGAAACAGAAAACATTGAAACAATGAAATGGCCAGCCCAGAGTCCTGATCTAAACCCAATAGAAAACCTCTGGAAAATCCTTGGTGACAAAGTTATGGGGAAGAAACCCACAACAGTCAAAGAACTGTGGAAGAGACTGGAAAAAGAGTGGCCCAAAATCACACCAGAGCAGTGTGAGAGACTAGTGATGTTCTGTGGTCTTAGATGTGCTGAAGTCATTTAAAGCAAAGGCCTGTACACTTCCTACTGATTGGTGACTGTTGTTACCTTCAGAAAATGTAGTTATAATCTTTCTCTGTGCTACAGTCATTGTTGTTCTCTAATTATAAACATCACATTTTGGGCAAAATAAAGGTTTTATGTTGATAAACTTTGGATCTTTTGTAAAACACTGTTCCAGTGGCATGGTGTACCCCTTACAAAACCTTCAATTGTTGATCAATGTAGATTACATTAGTTTTGCAAGAGCAAATGATCATACATTTTTCTCTAATTTTGATCTTCAGTGTACATCCCATAACTGTTGCCTTTTTGCTGCTGCATCACACTGATCTTGGCAAATCGTAGCAACGATATGGGCGTGTGACATCGCTAACGAGATCGCTAGCGATATCGTTGTGTGTAAAGTGGCCTTTAGTCGTCACAGGTCTTCCGCCTCTTGTAATCCAAAATTCAAGAATAGCATCATCGCTGCCTCCTAAATTCCCAACCACCTGTCATTTCTCAACCATTTCTTCCCTGTTGGTAATAATTATATCCAAGATTGCAGATCCTCTTGTTCTCTCTTCTACCTTCTGAAAGATAAAATTGTAAGAGAAGATAAGAATTTTCTTTTGCCTGAGAGAGATTCCCAATAAATATCTGGGTAGCTAAAATCTACCATGATCACTATGTTGTACGTTTTGAAGAACAAAGACATCTGATTGAAAAATAATTCATCTATATCTTTAATCTGTCCAGGTTGCCTATAGTAAACACTTAAGCTGGCTTTACACACTGCAACATCGCAAACGACATCGCTGTAACGTCACCGGTTTTGTGACGTAATAGCGACCTCCCCAGCGACATTGCAGTGTGTGAAACACATCAGCGACCTGGCCCCTGCTGTGAAGTTGCTGATCGCTACAAATCGTTCAGGACCATTCTTTGGTCCTTTGTTTCCCGCTGTGCAGCAAAGTCTCAGTGTGTAAAGGGGACTTAAAACACTGGAAACGAGTGATGTGTTACAATATCTGTCAATCACTATTCTCTGTCAGTCGGTCTCTCCCTCTCGGTCTCTATTCTCTCTCTGTCGGTCCGTCATTATCTCTGTCCCTCTCTCACAGTCTGTCAGTCATTTTCCCCTCCTCTCTCATACTCACCGATCCCCGATCCCCGGCGCGGCACTGCACGGCATTCACACTGCTGCGGCGGCTTTTACTATTTTGAAAAAGCCGGCCACTCATTAAACAATTTCGTATTCCCTACTTTCCCCGCCCACAGGTGCCTATGATTGGTTGCAGTGAGACACGCCCCCACGCTGAGTGACAGGTGTCTCACTGCACCCAATCACAGCAGCCGGTGGGCGTGTCTATACTGTGCAGTGAAATAAATAATTAAATAATTTAAAAAAACGGCGTGCGGTCCACCCCAATTTTAATACCAGCCAGATAAAGCCATACGGCTGAAGGCTGGTATTCTCAGGATGGGGAGCTCCATGTTATGGGGAGCCCCCCAGCCTAACAATATCAGTCAGCAGCCGCCCAGAATTGCCGCATACATTATATGCGACAGTTCTGGGACTGTATCCGGCTCTTCCTGATTTGCCCTGGTGCGTTGGCAAATCGGGGTAATAAGGAGTTATTGGCAGCCCATAGCTGACAATAAGTCCTAGATTAATAATGAATAATAAACAGGAGAACAAGAGTAAAGTGCAAAAGGTACATAATTTTTATTAAATACACAACAAGAAAAAAATTGTAATTAAAATGGTACACTACCAATAACTCCTAGGGATATAAATAATTAGGACTAAACCAGTTTCAATAGCCTATCCTGTGGATCAAAAGATTAACTACTGGATATCTATATAGAAGGTGGCTATAGGCCTGGGAAGGTCCAGGTAGTTGGTATGAATATTCAGGAAATGGGGGGGGCTGCTTTATAAGATATGAGGCATAATCAGATCAAAACCATGGTTTCCCACCAGGTGTGGGTAGGAAATCATGGTGATCCTGCTGGCAACGCTGTTGCTAAATACCAGTGCACAGCAGAATAGGAGATACCATACAATAACCATGTAACACAAGTGTGCAGGATAAGTAAATTCTCTTACCTAAAGTGCTGAAGTGCAATACAAGCCAATACAGGGTAGCCAGCCACGATAAAAAAGCAGTCCCTATAAGAATATCCCTAAGAGAAGCCAAAGGTCTCCATCCGACGCGCGTTTCGCGAGGATAGCTTTATCAAGGTGGAAAACCGAGGTAATGACCCCATGACCTACATGCCTCCTATATATCCCCCTCCTAATGTGGAATCAAACAGCTGGGTGGCTGGGAGTGACGTAGAAACCGGAAGTGACCTATCACACCTTGACAACAAGCTTTGATTAACACCATGCCTCAAGATGGTTAAAACCTGTTCAATCTGATCATCCATGGTGCGTCCAGGCTAATCTCTATTAAGCCGCTAGGTATTTAAGCCCAGAAGCCATAAACCAGATAAGCAGTATCGCTATCAGAGCTCCAGCCCGATCTGTATGGTAACTACGGACGCACTTCCTGATGATAACAGGAAGTCGTCATAAGTCCCTGGAATGGCTTCTCACCGACGCCGGATGAGTGACGTGCAGGTTAGCCAATAGTAATCAAGTTAAAGATTTGTGCGGATTACCATACAGAGGGAAGGTTCCACATGAGCGCTGTGGGCGCGTCAGCCCCACAGACACGCCTCACCAGTCCCGATCGATAGGAATATAACCAAAAGCCACAAACATGTTCATGATGTATCATACCATATAGAGCTAATCTACACGGTCAGTGCTGCTAACGAAAATGCCACCCAATTAACATGGTGACTAAGGACGCTATTTATAGATAGAACCGGAAGTAGTCATGATATCTAAAACGTACATCTCCCGAGACTTAAATGCTACACAATTCAATCAAAGGTGGTCCAGAAGGAAAGATATATATCAACATTGGCCTTCATACCTGATGGAAAGGTCCCACGTGATTACTGGGGACGCGTCAACCCCACAACCACGCCCCACCATTCTCAATCAGGACGACAGAACCAAGAGGGACCAAAAAACCCCCCCCATTGCGTCCTGAGCCCCGTCCCCACCAGCCACCTGGTCCGAGGGACGCGTATCCCCGGAGACAGAGTGTGCATGTGTGTCAGACAGGTGCCAGAGAACGCCCTGGGGAAATAATATAAATCCGAGCAATTAAAGTAGTTCACAAAACATATCACAATATTGTTATTGTACAATTGAAAGGTGCCAAGGCTCGGGTAGATAATACCACATGAAAAATGGGGAACAGATGGAAGAATGGTACAATTAAAATTACTCAAAGAGCCACATGAGGACGTGCAGATAAATCTTCGATTTTTCTGAATCTTGAACGCGAAAAAGACCACCGGGGCTTGAAGATCGTAAAATTTTCGCCACAAGGGGATGGAAAGATGATTCTTCAGGTATCCCAAGTATGATATGTCCGGCGGAATTCCAAGTCGTAGACCAGCCAAACAACAATTAATCACCAAAACAGCATAAAGGAGGGATAGGTCTAAAAAGTAATGTATCAATAATTAATATCAGGTTAGAGATCACTACAAGGGTGAGCAAGGCATTGCTCACAGTAGTGCAAGGATAAAAATATAGATGACAAAACAATTAAAAACAACACTCATGAAAAACACAAACGATAAAGTTAAAAACAGGAATTACAGAAAAGGGAGACGAGAGGAGATTATGACGCAAAAAAGGCATCAAATTATAGGAAGGACACGAAGCTAATGTTCTCATTGAGTCCATTAGGGGCCAAGGTGTCCAAAGTGGAGATCCATCGAGCCTCAACCTGAGCTAATCGTTTTTTCAAATCACCGCCACGAGACCCACCACGAACATGATCGATGCCCCGTATCTTAAGTCCAGACGGGTTACTCCCATGGAACTTATGAAAATGCCTAGGGAGTGTTTTCAGCGTGGTAGGTTCAATGGTATCTTTAGCAGCACTAATGTCCCGCACATGCTCCCTCGTGCGTACCCTTAACTCACGTGAAGTGAGACCGACATACACGAGGGAGCACGGGCACGTGGCGTAGTAGATAACATATGTAGTAGCACACGTAATATGACACCTGATGTCGAATGTCCTACTGCCATTGGATGACATAAATATGGAAGTGCGCATGATATTCTGGCAGGCCAAACACCGACCACATGGGAAACACCCAACCAAGGGGCCACGGGTACTGAAAGGGTTACGAATAGGTGGTACGTAATGGCTCCTTACCAGAATATCTCGAAGGTTTTTAGAACGACGAGCCGTCATAAGAGGACCAGGAGGGAGGACATCAGCCAGGACAGGATCCGATCGAAGAACAGGCCAGTGCTTGCTTAAAATTTCTCGCATGGTCTGCCAGTGGTCGTTATGAGTGCCTATAAAACGAATAGGGGGATCAGTTTTTTGAGATTTAGGAGTATACTGAAGCAACTGCTGACGGGGGGTCCGCTTAGCACGTAAATATCCCTTCCGGACACAGCGATTGCTGTATCCTCGATCCCTGAATCGACCTCTGAGGTCGGCCGATTGTGACTCAAATGTCTCATCAGTGGAACAAATCCGCCTCGTTCTTAGGAACTGGCCAGTCGGGATGGCGCGTATTGTGGAAGATGTATGGGCAGATGATGCATGCAGCAGGGCATTGACTGAAGTGGATTTGCGATGGACACTAGTCTGAATCATCGACATAGGGTCCACCTCGATGTTAATATCCAAAAAGTCAATGCACCTGCTGCTATGCTTGTATGTTAATTTGATGTTAAATTTATTACTATTCAAATGCCCCATAAATTCGTCGAGCTGCTCCACTGTGCCCTGCCAAAAAAACAAAACGTCATCAATATATCTGAGCCAGCACTGCACATGGGAGCTAAGCCCGGTGCCACCCTCGCCGAACACCAACCTCTCCCACATGCCGAGGAAGAGGTTGGCATACGCGGGGGCACAGGCCGCCCCCATGGCAGTGCCGCGCTGCTGCAGATAAAATTGGTCCTTAAAAATAAAGAAATTATGTGTAAGGACAAAGTGGAGCAGCTCAAGGATAAATTTATTGAGTTCGCCATCCCGACTGCCCATCTCCAGAAAGAGGCGGGTGGCCTCCAAACCATCAAGGTGGGAAATGCAAGTGTACAGGCTCTCCACATCAGCCGTAACAATCAGCATGTTATGATCCATAAAGATGCCGTCGATCCGCCGGAGCACGTCAGTCGTGTCACGGACATAGGAGGGCAAGGTCTCTACTAGGGGCTTCAGATGGTAATCGATGAATTTACAGATGGGGTCACACAAGCCTCCTATGCCGGACACGATGGGGCGCCCCGGAGGGCAGAGGGCATCTTTATGGATTTTTGGTAACAAATAAAAAGTGGGTATCTTAGGATATTTGGTGGAGAGCCCGCACGCCATTTTGTTAGTAATTAGGCCGACCTCAGATGCCGACTCAAGGATCTTGGAAAGGTCAAGAGAAAAGGACTGCACAGGATTATATGATAACTTAGAATAAGTGCTCCTGTCGCGCAGCTGCCTCAAGGCCTCCTTCTCATAATTTTCTACTGCCCAGATCACAATGTTGCCCCCCTTGTCCGCTGGTTTTATTACTATATCTGATATATTGTTTAGCTCCTCTAGCGCTAGTCTCTGTCTATAAGTGAGATTATCATGCCGTCTCCGCGATGGAATTTGTTTAAGGTCACTAGACACTAGGCGGGTGAAAATCTCAATAGCTGGACAATGAGACAGGGGGGGAAATTTTGTGGATCTGGGCAGTAGTGATCTGGGAAACACACCTACTGTAGCACTGGACTGTTCTTCAAGCAGGTCCTCCAGTACCTGCAGAGCCTCCCTCTCCGCGGGACTATCCAAGCCCGTGTTGTCCCGTCTGTGGTGAAATTTCTTAAGTATCAGCTTGCGTGCAAAAAGGTGGGTATCTTTTAAAGCTGTAAAGAAATCAAAATTGTTGACAGGGGAAAAGGTTAGACCCCTTGATAATACCTCCAACTGATCATTGGAGAGTACATGTGAAGAGAGGTTAATCACCTGGAGTCTATTCCTTCCCCCCTGTCTGGTGGCCTGTTGCTTGTTGCGGGTAGTTTTTACTCGGGCACCAACACTTGATTCAGCCTCACTACCGCCGCCCGATGCCTCCGATGACTCGCCAAGCGAAGTGAGGGATGACAGGGAAGCAGACTGACCGCGAGAGATGGTTCTACCTCGAGGGCCTGTTCTGGATCTGGTCTGCCATCTATATGCAGTGGAACTGGCATAATCACCCAAATCTCTGTTGAATTTTTTCAATTTTTGGCCACAGACCTCTTTCTCCAGTTTGGACAGCTCTTTTTCAATTTCGGCCTCCATCCCAAGGACAGCATCAGCTGTACATTTACTCTTGATGGTTTTCTCAAGCTCCTCTAATTCAACCTCCATAGTGGAGAGAGTTGTTGTATTATGTTCCTTCAACAGAGACAAAAATCCCAAGGAGCATGTTTGGGCCAGACACTCCCACCTCTCACGGAAGGAAGGATCTTCCACCGGAAAGGATGGGAATATCTGAACCCGCAGGCCCCGAGGGATCATGTCTCTATCAAGGTATTTAGAGAGCAATGCGCGGTTCCAACAAATTCTCAATCTCCTTTTCAGTAATTCCTTATATTTAAAAATCAAAATATCACAATTGGGCGAATTGACATCATTAGTGGTATCCTTGTTGTGGTCATTCAGAACATTATCGAAATGTACTGACCAGGCCCGATCACGGGCGCGAAAATCCATGCTTGAATGCGAGTAATCTGTGAGAAGCACAGGAACACATATTAACAAAACATAACTCACATAAAGAGCCATTAATTAATGGGCACCAAGCCTGCCAAATTAAGCAGGGAGGATGCCAGCACTACTCATTAGGAGATTAATAAACAGGAGAACAAGAGTAAAGTGCAAAAGGTACATAATTTTTATTAAATACACAACAAGAAAAAAATTGTAATTAAAATGGTACACTACCAATGACTCCTAGGGATATAAATAATTAGGACTAAACCAGTTTCAATAGCCTATCCTGTGGATCAAAAGATTAACTAGTGGATATCTATATAGAAGGTGGCTATAGGCCTGGGAAGGTCCAGGTAGTTGGTATGAATATTCAGGAAATGGGGGGGGCTGCTTTATAAGATATGAGGCATAATCAGATCAAAACCATGGTTTCCCACCAGGTGTGGGTAGGAAATCATGGTGATCCTGCTGGCAACGCTGTTGCTAAATACCAGTGCACAGCAGAATAGGAGATACCATACAATAACCATGTAACACAAGTGTGCAGGATAAGTAAATTCTCTTACCTAAAGTGCTGAAGTGCAATACAAGCCAATACAGGGTAGCCAGCCACGAAAAAAAAGCAGTCCCTATAAGAATATCCCTAAGAGAAGCCAAAGGTCTCCATCCGACGCGCGTTTCGCGAGGATAGCTTTATCAAGGTGGAAAACCGAGGTAATGACCCCATGACCTACATGCCTCCTATATATCCCCCTCCTAATGTGGAATCAAACAGCTGGGTGGCTGGGAGTGACGTAGAAACCGGAAGTGACCTATCACACCTTGACAACAAGCTTTGATTAACACCATGCCTCAAGATGGTTAAAACCTGTTCAATCTGATCATCCATGGTGCGTCCAGGCTAATCTCTATTAAGCCGCTAGGTATTTAAGCCCAGAAGCCATAAACCAGATAAGCAGTATCGCTATCAGAGCTCCAGCCCGATCTGTATGGTAACTACGGACGCACTTCCTGATGATAACAGGAAGTCGTCATAAGTCCCTGGAATGGCTTCTCACCGACGCCGGATGAGTGACGTGCAGGTTAGCCAATAGTAATCAAGTTAAAGATTTGTGCGGATTACCATACAGAGGGAAGGTTCCACATGAGCGCTGTGGGCGCGTCAGCCCCACAGACACGCCTCACCAGTCCCGATCGATAGGAATATAACCAAAAGCCACAAACATGTTCATATGAACATGTTTGTGGCTTTTGGTTATATTCCTATCGATCGGGACTGGTGAGGCGTGTCTGTGGGGCTGACGCGCCCACAGCGCTCATGTGGAACCTTCCCTCTGTATGGTAATCCGCACAAATCTTTAACTTGATTACTATTGGCTAACCTGCACGTCACTCATCCGGCGTCGGTGAGAAGCCATTCCAGGGACTTATGACGACTTCCTGTTATCATCAGGAAGTGCGTCCGTAGTTACCATACAGATCGGGCTGGAGCTCTGATAGCGATACTGCTTATCTGGTTTATGGCTTCTGGGCTTAAATACCTAGCGGCTTAATAGAGATTAGCCTGGACGCACCATGGATGATCAGATTGAACAGGTTTTAACCATCTTGAGGCATGGTGTTAATCAAAGCTTGTTGTCAAGGTGTGATAGGTCACTTCCGGTTTCTACGTCACTCCCAGCCACCCAGCTGTTTGATTCCACATTAGGAGGGGGATATATAGGAGGCATGTAGGTCATGGGGTCATTACCTCGGTTTTCCACCTTGATAAAGCTATCCTCGCGAAACGCGCGTCGGATGGAGACCTTTGGCTTCTCTTAGGGATATTCTTATAGGGACTGCTTTTTTATCGTGGCTGGCTACCCTGTATTGGCTTGTATTGCACTTCAGCACTTTAGGTAAGAGAATTTACTTATCCTGTACACTTGTGTTACATGGTTATTGTATGGTATCTCCTATTCTGCTGTGCACTGGTATTTAGCAACAGCGTTGCCAGCAGGATCACCATGATTTCCTACCCACACCTGGTGGGAAACCATGGTTTTGATCTGATTATGCCTCATATCTTATAAAGCAGCCCCCCCCATTTCCTGAATATTCATACCAACTACCTGGACCTTCCCAGGCCTATAGCCACCTTCTATATAGATATCCACTAGTTAATCTTTTGATCCACAGGATAGGCTATTGAAACTGGTTTAGTCCTAATTATTTATATCCCTAGGAGTTATTGGTAGTGTACCATTTTAATTACAATTTTTTTCTTGTTGTGTATTTAATAAAAATTATGTACCTTTTGCACTTTACTCTTGTTCTCCTGTTTTTTAATCTCCTAATGAGTAGTGCTGGCATCCTCCCTGCTTAATTTGGCAGGCTTGGTGCCCATTAATTAATGGCTCTTTATGTGAGTTATGTTTTGTTAATATGTGTTCCTGTGCTTCTCACAGATTACTCGCATTCAAGCATGGATTTTCGCGCCCGTGATCGGGCCTGGTCAGTACATTTCGATAATGTTCTGAATGACCACAACAAGGATACCACTAATGATGTCAATTCGCCCAATTGTGATATTTTGATTTTTAAATATAAGGAATTACTGAAAAGGAGATTGAGAATTTGTTGGAACCGCGCATTGCTCTCTAAATACCTTGATAGAGACATGATCCCTCGGGGCCTGCGGGTTCAGATATTCCCATCCTTTCCGGTGGAAGATCCTTCCTTCTGTGAGAGGTGGGAGTGTCTGGCCCAAACATGCTCCTTGGGATTTTTGTCTCTGTTGAAGGAACATAATACAACAACTCTCTCCACTATGGAGGTTGAATTAGAGGAGCTTGAGAAAACCATCAAGAGTAAATGTACAGCTGATGCTGTCCTTGGGATGGAGGCCGAAATTGAAAAAGAGCTGTCCAAACTGGAGAAAGAGGTCTGTGGCCAAAAATTGAAAAAATTCAACAGAGATTTGGGTGATTATGCCAGTTCCACTGCATATAGATGGCAGACCAGATCCAGAACAGGCCCTCGAGGTAGAACCATCTCTCGCGGTCAGTCTGCTTCCCTGTCATCCCTCACTTCGCTTGGCGAGTCATCGGAGGCATCGGGCGGCGGTAGTGAGGCTGAATCAAGTGTTGGTGCCCGAGTAAAAACTACCCGCAACAAGCAACAGGCCACCAGACAGGGGGGAAGGAATAGACTCCAGGTGATTAACCTCTCTTCACATGTACTCTCCAATGATCAGTTGGAGGTATTATCAAGGGGTCTAACCTTTTCCCCTGTCAACAATTTTGATTTCTTTACAGCTTTAAAAGATACCCACCTTTTTGCACGCAAGCTGATACTTAAGAAATTTCACCACAGACGGGACAACACGGGCTTGGATAGTCCCGCGGAGAGGGAGGCTCTGCAGGTACTGGAGGACCTGCTTGAAGAACAGTCCAGTGCTACAGTAGGTGTGTTTCCCAGATCACTACTGCCCAGATCCACAAAATTTCCCCCCCTGTCTCTTTGTCCAGCTATTGAGATTTTCACCCGCCTAGTGTCTAGTGACCTTAAACAAATTCCATCGCGGAGACGGCATGATAATCTCACTTATAGACAGAGACTAGCGCTAGAGGAGCTAAACAATATATCAGATATAGTAATAAAACCAGCGGACAAGGGGGGCAACATTGTGATCTGGGCAGTAGAAAATTATGAGAAGGAGGCCTTGAGGCAGCTGCGCGACAGGAGCACTTATTCTAAGTTATCATATAATCCTGTGCAGTCCTTTTCTCTTGACCTTTCCAAGATCCTTGAGTCGGCATCTGAGGTCGGCCTAATTACTAACAAAATGGCGTGCGGGCTCTCCACCAAATATCCTAAGATACCCACTTTTTATTTGTTACCAAAAATCCATAAAGATGCCCTCTGCCCTCCGGGGCGCCCCATCGTGTCCGGCATAGGAGGCTTGTGTGACCCCATCTGTAAATTCATCGATTACCATCTGAAGCCCCTAGTAGAGACCTTGCCCTCCTATGTCCGTGACACGACTGACGTGCTCCGGCGGATCGACGGCATCTTTATGGATCATAACATGCTGATTGTTACGGCTGATGTGGAGAGCCTGTACACTTGCATTTCCCACCTTGATGGTTTGGAGGCCACCCGCCTCTTTCTGGAGATGGGCAGTCGGGATGGCGAACTCAATAAATTTATCCTTGAGCTGCTCCACTTTGTCCTTACACATAATTTCTTTATTTTTAAGGACCAATTTTATCTGCAGCAGCGCGGCACTGCCATGGGGGCGGCCTGTGCCCCCGCGTATGCCAACCTCTTCCTCGGCATGTGGGAGAGGTTGGTGTTCGGCGAGGGTGGCACCGGGCTTAGCTCCCATGTGCAGTGCTGGCTCAGATATATTGATGACGTTTTGTTTTTTTGGCAGGGCACAGTGGAGCAGCTCGACGAATTTATGGGGCATTTGAATAGTAATAAATTTAACATCAAATTAACATACAAGCATAGCAGCAGGTGCATTGACTTTTTGGATATTAACATCGAGGTGGACCCTATGTCGATGATTCAGACTAGTGTCCATCGCAAATCCACTTCAGTCAATGCCCTGCTGCATGCATCATCTGCCCATACATCTTCCACAATACGCGCCATCCCGACTGGCCAGTTCCTAAGAACGAGGCGGATTTGTTCCACTGATGAGACATTTGAGTCACAATCGGCCGACCTCAGAGGTCGATTCAGGGATCGAGGATACAGCAATCGCTGTGTCCGGAAGGGATATTTACGTGCTAAGCGGACCCCCCGTCAGCAGTTGCTTCAGTATACTCCTAAATCTCAAAAAACTGATCCCCCTATTCGTTTTATAGGCACTCATAACGACCACTGGCAGACCATGCGAGAAATTTTAAGCAAGCACTGGCCTGTTCTTCGATCGGATCCTGTCCTGGCTGATGTCCTCCCTCCTGGTCCTCTTATGACGGCTCGTCGTTCTAAAAACCTTCGAGATATTCTGGTAAGGAGCCATTACGTACCACCTATTCGTAACCCTTTCAGTACCCGTGGCCCCTTGGTTGGGTGTTTCCCATGTGGTCGGTGTTTGGCCTGCCAGAATATCATGCGCACTTCCATATTTATGTCATCCAATGGCAGTAGGACATTCGACATCAGGTGTCATATTACGTGTGCTACTACATATGTTATCTACTACGCCACGTGCCCGTGCTCCCTCGTGTATGTCGGTCTCACTTCACGTGAGTTAAGGGTACGCACGAGGGAGCATGTGCGGGACATTAGTGCTGCTAAAGATACCATTGATCCTACCACGCTGAAAACACTCCCTAGGCATTTTCATAAGTTCCATGGGAGTAACCCGTCTGGACTTAAGATACGGGGCATCGATCATGTTCGTGGTGGGTCTCGTGGCGGTGATTTGAAAAAACGATTAGCTCAGGTTGAGGCTCGATGGATCTCCACTTTGGACACCTTGGCCCCTAATGGACTCAATGAGAACATTAGCTTCGTGTCCTTCCTATAATTTGATGCCTTTTTTGCGTCATAATCTCCTCTCGTCTCCCTTTTCTGTAATTCCTGTTTTTAACTTTATCGTTTGTGTTTTTCATGAGTGTTGTTTTTAATTGTTTTGTGATCTATATTTTTATCCTTGCACTACTGTGAGCAATGCCTTGCTCACCCTTGTAGTGATCTCTAACCTGATATTAATTATTGATACATTACTTTTTAGACCTATCCCTCCTTTATGCTGTTTTGGTGATTAATTGTTGTTTGGCTGGTCTACGACTTGGAATTCCGCCGGACATATCATACTTGGGATACCTGAAGAATCATCTTTCCATCCCCTTGTGGCGAAAATTTTACGATCTTCAAGCCCCGGTGGTCTTTTTCGCGTTCAAGATTCAGAAAAATCGAAGATTTATCTGCACGTCCTCATGTGGCTCTTTGAGTAATTTTAATTGTACCATTCTTCCATCTGTTCCCCATTTTTCATGTGGTATTATCTACCCGAGCCTTGGCACCTTTCAATTGTACAATAACAATATTGTGATATGTTTTGTGAACTACTTTAATTGCTCGGATTTATATTATTTCCCCAGGGCGTTCTCTGGCACCTGTCTGACACACATGCACACTCTGTCTCCGGGGATACGCGTCCCTCGGACCAGGTGGCTGGTGGGGACGGGGCTCAGGACGCAATGGGGGGGGTTTTTTGGTCCCTCTTGGTTCTGTCGTCCTGATTGAGAATGGTGGGGCGTGGTTGTGGGGTTGACGCGTCCCCAGTAATCACGTGGGACCTTTCCATCAGGTATGAAGGCCAATGTTGATATATATCTTTCCTTCTGGACCACCTTTGATTGAATTGTGTAGCATTTAAGTCTCGGGAGATGTACGTTTTAGATATCATGACTACTTCCGGTTCTATCTATAAATAGCGTCCTTAGTCACCATGTTAATTGGGTGGCATTTTCGTTAGCAGCACTGACCGTGTAGATTAGCTCTATATGGTATGATACATCATGAACATGTTTGTGGCTTTTGGTTATATTCCTATCGATCGGGACTGGTGAGGCGTGTCTGTGGGGCTGACGCGCCCACAGCGCTCATGTGGAACCTTCCCTCTGTATGGTAATCCGCACAAATCTTTAACTTGATTACTATTGGCTAACCTGCACGTCACTCATCCGGCGTCGGTGAGAAGCCATTCCAGGGACTTATGACGACTTCCTGTTATCATCAGGAAGTGCGTCCGTAGTTACCATACAGATCGGGCTGGAGCTCTGATAGCGATACTGCTTATCTGGTTTATGGCTTCTGGGCTTAAATACCTAGCGGCTTAATAGAGATTAGCCTGGATGCACCATGGATGATCAGATTGAACAGGTTTTAACCATCTTGAGGCATGGTGTTAATCAAAGCTTGTTGTCAAGGTGTGATAGGTCACTTCCGGTTTCTACGTCACTCCCAGCCACCCAGCTGTTTGATTCCACATTAGGAGGGGGATATATAGGAGGCATGTAGGTCATGGGGTCATTACCTCGGTTTTCCACCTTGATAAAGCTATCCTCGCGAAACGCGCGTCGGATGGAGACCTTTGGCTTCTCTTAGGGATATTCTTATAGGGACTGCTTTTTTATCGTGGCTGGCTACCCTGTATTGGCTTGTATTGCACTTCAGCACTTTAGGTAAGAGAATTTACTTATCCTGCACACTTGTGTTACATGGTTATTGTATGGTATCTCCTATTCTGCTGTGCACTGGTATTTAGCAACAGCGTTGCCAGCAGGATCACCATGATTTCCTACCCACACCTGGTGGGAAACCATGGTTTTGATCTGATTATGCCTCATATCTTATAAAGCAGCCCCCCCCATTTCCTGAATATTCATACCAACTACCTGGACCTTCCCAGGCCTATAGCCACCTTCTATATAGATATCCACTAGTTAATCTTTTGATCCACAGGATAGGCTATTGAAACTGGTTTAGTCCTAATTATTTATATCCCTAGGAGTTATTGGTAGTGTACCATTTTAATTACAATTTTTTTCTTGTTGTGTATTTAATAAAAATTATGTACCTTTTGCACTTTACTCTTGTTCTCCTGTTTATTAATCTCCTAATGAGTAGTGCTGGCATCCTCCCTGCTTAATTTGGCAGGCTTGGTGCCCATTAATTAATGGCTCTTTATGTGAGTTATGTTTTGTTAATAATGTTAGGCATCTCCCCGAGAAACCTTCCATGATTAATCTGTAAATTACAGTAAATAAACACACACACCCAAAAAAATCATTTATTAGAAATAAAAAATACACACAAATTCCCTCATCACCAATTTAATCAGCCCCAAAAAGCCCTCCTTGTCCGGCGTAATCCACGGACCTCCAGCGTCGCTTCCAGCTCAGCTGCATGCAGGTGACACTAGCAGCAGAAGACACCGCCGCTCCTGTCACCTCCACACAGCTAATGAAGACAGCCGCGCGATCGGCTGAGCTGTCACTGAGGTTACCCGCTGTCACTGGATCCAGCGGTGGATCCAGCGGTGGATGCAGCGGCGGCCGCGGGTAACCTCAGTGACAGCTCAGCTGATCACGCTACTCACCGCCACTCCGGTCAACTCCACGCAGCAACTGAGGTGAAAAAGAAAATATCATTACTTACAGCAAGATGGAATTGCAGCTGTATATTGCTCAGGCCAAAAAACTACTACTACTACTCCAGCAGGATACAGCTAAACCCCCACTAGGTGGAGGCAACACAGGTGCAGGTGGAGCCATTCACACTCACTTCCAAATATGGAGGAGGTGATGGCTGGATGGTAAAACTGCACACTGGTGGCTTGCATAGAGCACTGTTCACACTAGCAGACGCACAGTCACAAACCCGCAGCCTATTAGGTGACGCCCATACTATTAGATCAGGCGGGCTGCCAAGCCGTACCCCCACTGCGCGCTACGTAGGGACAGAAACTCTGATAGCAAGGCCTAACAAAAAGGGGCCTGGCTGTATCCTGTACAAAAATGTTTTTGAGGTTTTTTGTTAGCGTTATGGCCATAAGACGTAAGCCTACAACCCTCGTCACGGGAACCTCATGCTTGTAGGTCCCTACACTATATATAATATAAAAAAGCAAAAAAGAAAATATCATTACTTACAGCAAGATGGAATTGCAGCTGTATATTGCTCAGGCCAAAAGACTACTACTACTCCAGCAGGATACAGCTAAACCCCCACTAGGTGGAGGCAACACAGGTGCAGGTGGAGCCATTCACACTCACCTCCAAATATGGAGCAACTGAGGTGAGTAGCGCGATCAGCTGAGCTGTCACTGAGGTTACCCGCAGCCACCGCTGGATCCAGTGACAGCGGGTAACCTCAGTGACAGCGCGGGTCTTCATTAGCTGTGTGGAGGTGACAGGAGCGGCTGTGTCTTCTGCTGCTCCTGTCACCTCCATGCAGCACAGCTGGAAGCGACGCTGGAGGTCCGTGGATTACGCCGGACCAGGAGGGCTTTTTGGGGCTGATTAAATTGGTGATGAGGGAATTTGTTTGTGTTTTTTATTTCTAATAAATGATTTTTTCGGGCGTGTGTGTTTATTTACTGTAATTTACAGATTAATCATGGAAGGTTTCTCGGGGAGACGCCTGCCATGATTAATCTAGGACTTATTGGCAGCTATGGGCTGCCAATAACTCCTTATTACCCTGATTTGCCAACGCACCAGGGCAAATCGGGAAGAGCCGGGTACAGTCCCAGAACTGTCGCATATAATGTATTCGGCAATTCTGGGTGGCTGCTGACTGATATTGTTAGGCTGGGGGGCTCCCCATAACGTGGAGCTCCCCATCCTGAGAATACCAGCCTTCAGCCGTATGGCTTTATCTGGCTGGTATTAAAATTGGGGGGGACCGCACGCCGTTTTTTTAATTCTTTAATTATTTATTTCACTGCACAGTATAGACACGCCCACCGGCTGCTGTGATTGGGTGCAGTGAGACACCTGTCACTCAGCGTGGGGGCGTGTCTCACTGCAACCAATCATAGGCGCCTGTGGGCAGGGAAAGTAGGGAATACGAAATTGTTTAATGAGCGGCCGGCTTTTTCAAAATAGTAAAAGCCGCCGCAGCAGTGTGAATGCCGTGCAGCGCCGCGCCGGGGATCGGGGATCGGTGAGTATGAGAGAGGAGGGGAAAATGACCGACAGACTGTGAGAGAGGGACAGAGATAATGACGGACCGACAGAGAGAGAATAGAGACCGAGAGGGAGAGACCGACTGACAGAGAATAGTGATTGACAGATATTGTGACACATCACTCGTTTCCAGTGTTTGACTAGCTAGGTCGTTCTGCAGGTCCGGATCGCTGTTGCGTCGTTGGCCAGGTTTGCCTGTTTGACAGCTCACCAGAGACTCACCAGAGACTTTGTAGCGATCCTGGCCAGGTTGGGATCACTAAAAGAAGTCTCAGTGTGTAAAGGGGCCTTTACAATAGTGTATTTTCTGTTCTTCTCTCATTGTATTCTTACCCAAGCAGTTTCTACAGAGATAACATTCTCTGAAGTTTGGATTTCTGTGTAGTTGTAACATACAATGCAACACCTCCTCTTCTTTTGTTAAACCTGTTTCTTATACAAGTGCATTTCAATAAATTAGAATATCATCAAAAAGTGAATTTATTTCAGTAATTCAATACAAAAAGGGAAACACATATATTACATAGCGTCATTACAAACAGAGTAATCTATTTAAAGTGTTTATTTCTGTTAATGTTGATGATTATGGCTTACAGCCAATGAAAACCCAAAAGTCATTATCTCAGAAAATTAGAATATTATATAAGGCCAACTGAAAAAATGATTTTAAACTCAGAAATGTTGGCTTACTGAAAAGTCTGTACAGTAATAATTCAGTACTTGGTCGGGGCTCATTTTGCATGAATTACTGCATCAATGCGGCGTGGCATGGAGGTGATCAGCCTGTGGCACTGCTGAGGTGTTATGGAAGCCCAGGTTGCTTTGATAGCAGCCTTCAGCTCATTAGGTGATGTTTGGCCGGCAGCTCTTGTTCCTCTCATTAGGGAATCCCTCACGACCACCACTCTTTTTCTTCTTCTCCATATACTTCTTTATCTCCCTACAAGAGGCTTCTGATTGCTCCCTGGAGTGTTCTTTGTGGGCAAAGCATGATGTATATCTTTGTCGTTGTCTTGCGTAAGAGACTGGTAGCGGTTCTTCAGTGGTATGGGTGCGAACTGCCTCCTCATTCTCCTGCTTCTTTTGCTCACATGTACTCAATATACTGAAGGTATATTAAAAGGTGCTGCTCTTCAAACATTCTGAAGAATTACTTCTGCATTAGTTTCTGCAGGAACTCTGAAAAGTTCTTCTCTTCTGAAGAGAGATTCTTCTGCTGTGTCAAGGAAACCTCATGTTCTTTGATGAGCTTTAGTGTAGCTATTCTCTCCTGAAGACTTTGCACCTTTTTCTCCAACACAGTCACAAGCTGCATGGCTGCTTTCACACCTCCGGTTTTTCCTGTGCGGCACAATCCGGCACTTTGCAGAAAAAACGCAACCGTTTTTTTTTGCCGCCGGTTGCGTTTTTTTTTGCATAGACTTCCATTAGTGCTGTATTTTGCCACATGGGCTTGCGTTCCGTCCGTTTTTTTGCCGCATGAGGCAGATTTAGCTGATGCGGCGGCCGGATGGAACGTTGCTGGCACGTTTTTTTGTCCAGCAAAGAACCGCATCGCGCCGCATCTGGAGCGATTTAAATGCATGCCTATGGACGCTGGATGTGGCGCGATGCCGCAAAAACGCATCCGGCCGCCACATGCGTTTTTTTTGCACTGCGCATGCTCCAGTAGGCTGGATCTATTTTCCCAGCCTACTTCCTGCCTACACTTCCTGCCCCAGAGAGACCGCACGCACGCTGCAGGAGAGAAGCAGTCTCACCGCCCGCCCGCCCGTGAGTGCTATATCCCGGCCAGACGAGACCCTGCACGGCCGCCAGGCCACCACCAGGCCACCACCGGCCACCACCAGGCTCAGCAGGCCACCACCAGACCCCGCCAGGCTCACCACCAGGCCCCGCCAGGCCACCACCAGGCCCCGCCAGGCTCACCACCAGGCCCCGCCAGGCTCCCCATCAGGCCCTTCCAGGCTCACCACTAGGCCCCACCAGGCCACCACCGGGCCCTGGCCGCAGACACCACCTGGCACCGGCCGCAGGCACCACCCGGCACCAGCCGCAGGCACCGGCCGCAGGCACCACCCGGCACCGGCCGCAGGCACTACCCGACACCGGCCGCAGGCAAAGAGGAAAGATGTCCAGCCAAAATCTCTTCTCCTGGGAGCCCTCCTGCTTCTTCTCAGCAAAATGAGTTTTGGTTTTTTTTTGGGTTTTCACCCATTCACGACCCACGACAGATATATTTGTCATGGATCGTGTATGGTTAATCCCCGCCCCCTGCCAAGGGCAGGTCGCGGTGATCTGCACACATATCAGCTGTTTTTATCAGCTGACATGTGTGCCTGCAAGTTATGAGTGGCATTGCGTTCCACCCGCAACTTTTAACTCCTTACATCTCACAGCCAAAGTCTGGCAGCGAGATGTGTATGCACGTGGCATTTTGTAAACACCGTACATACAAGTAAAACTTTACATGTTTCGTGTCTATAAACTTGCAACGACCTCAGGTATCACAACAACACATTAGTTTTATGATATAGTGAACATGGTGAATTAAATATGCAACAAAGTATTGTGTGATCACACTTTTTTTGCAGCTTTTCCATACTTGGAATTTTTTGGCTGTTTTCCAGTACACCATATTGTAAATCTTATGATTTGTTTCCTTTAAAAGTACAACTTGTCCTACAAAAACAACAAGCCCTCGTAGGAGGAAAAATAAAAAAAAGGGAAAATGCTTTGGGCCTGAAGGGGTTAACAATCAAAATAAATTACAAATCGATTTACCTTTTTTTTTTAACAGGAATATGAACAACGTGAGGCGCTTCCAGAAGGAGACGCGAAGGGTGGAGAGATACAAGGAGTGGGCGCGCAGAGTGTAAGTTTATTTTACATGCATCACAGAAAGATCACAGTACACCCAACACATCCACAGTACACCCAACACATCCAAGCTTATTTTTTTATTTTTTGTTTTATTCAGGCTTCCGATTCTGGGGCTCGTGGTAGAGTTCCTCCCAACCCCTCCTCCCATGGTCGTCGGCATAATCGTCGCGGCGGTCACAATGTAAGGTTTTTTTTTGTTTGTTTTTTGTTTTTATCTATTTCATTGTCATTTTGGTGTAATTTTTGTTTATCTGTTTTCAACAGGCTTCACAGCGGGATCCCGACTCGGACGGTGAGGAGGCAGGATGTATCAACAACATCGACCTCCTCATGGATGAAGTTCGAGAGCGGGAGCCCCTGTGGAATATGGGTGACCGCCGCCACGCTGATTCGGTTGTAACCCGTTGGCTATGGGAGGAGGTTTGCTGTGAAGTGGTGACAGGTTGGTAGGACCTCAATCCTAGAGCCCAGAATCGAGCAAGTAAGTATTCACAGTTCAGTAGGTTATGTTGCATGATGTAATGTTTTGTATAATAACCATTTTGTGTTTTCACTTTTCAGGGGAAAAAGTTCAGAACCAGTGGCGGTTCATCAGGGATCGCTTCAAGAAGGAGTTGAACAAAGAGATGCTGGCCCCGAGTGGTTCCGGAGGACACGTCTCAAGATATAAGTATTTCAGAGTGTTGGCGTTTCTCCGGACAACAATGCTGTGCAGAAGGTAAATATTTCACACAACATCTACAAAGTTAAACTGTTTACATGTGTAACCTTTTTTGAGTTTCAGCAAGAGACAGGCAATAGCAATATAATTAAATTTTTTTTTTTGTTTCCTTTTTTCCACAGCACCCGGGAGCCAGCATCAAACCGTCCTGAAGCGATCCCAACACAGTCCGCCACCGGGGAACACTTGGACAGACCCCACCCTTCTGCACCTTCCCTGTCTTCTGGTCCCTCTGTCCCATCCACCAGCGCTGGAGCATCTGGTGAGGCTTCATTAGATGAAGCTGCTGCTGACAAGGTAGCTTTTCCCCTACCCCACCTTTGGGTTCTAGGCGGCAGCGTCAGAGGGGTCTGGATAGGAGCTATGCGCCCGAGTTCTTGCATCTAAATGCAGCCTTCCAGAACGCAATCAAATTGCTCTCCGAGCAAACCAGTGCTGCGTTCAGCCTGGTGCAAAACACCATGCAGAGCAATACGCATGAATTGTGCACGTGTCTGGACAGGCTGCATTTAGATGCAAGAAAGTCGCCCAATCATTGTTTTTTCCAGGCAGTCCTCGAGCGCATGGAAAAGCTACCTCCTGAGCAGCAGATGCATGTAATGCAAGCCACCCAGTATGCTCTGGTGCAGGTTTGCTCCCAAACAACTCCACCCACCCCAACTCCTCCAGCCACTGTCCCTCCTCCCCCTCCTATACAATACCAGCATCCTGCCCCGTTCCAGCATCCAGCGCCGTACCAGTTCCCAACCACAACATCTGTCCGTCCACTCCCTTCCCTACCTGTACTCCCTGCCCAGTACCACCAGTCTCTTTCCACACCAATCCTGCCCCAACTACAACACTCTTCTTCAACCACCACCTCTTCTGTCACCCAATCCCTCCACTCCACCCCTCAATCCTTACCAAATCCCATCCCATCTCCTGTTTTTCCTCTTTGTTTCTCCACCACCACTACTTCACCTTCTCTTTCTTGTTTTCCTTCACCCTCACCAAAATCCACCCTCCATACTCCCACTGTCCAAGTGTTCCCATCTGACAGCTCCAGTACTATCTCCACCCAAGAACTTTTAAATATATAATTTTTCCATTAAAAAAATGTAAGTTATATAATAAAAAATACTTTTTTGGTTTAATGATTTATTGTGTGGGGGTTTTTTTTAATCATAAGCAAAAATGTTATGGTATGAAGGTAAAATGTGGTGTGTGACACTGAGCAGCAATCTGGCCCCTGCTGTGAAATCACTGCTCGTTACACACTGCTCTGGTTCTTTTTGTTGCTCGTTGCTCTTCCGCTGTGAAGCACACATAGCTGTGTTTGACAGCGAGAGAGCAACGATCTTAATGTGCAGGGAGCAGGGACCCAGCGTCTGGAAGCTGCTGACGCTGGTAACCAAGGTACACATCAGGTAACTAAGAAACCCAATATTTACCTTGGTTATGAGCGTACGCCGCTCTCAGGCTGCCATTGCCTGTGCCCTGCACACGTAGCCAGAGTACACATCGGGTAAATATGCTTTGCTTAGTAACCCGATGTGTATCCTGGCTACGAGTGCAGGGAGCCAGCGCTAAGCGGTGTACGCTGGTAACCAAGGTAAATATTGGGTAACAAAGCACAGCATTTTGCTTAGTTACCTGATATTTCTCTTGTTTACCAAGCGCAGCATCGCTTCCACGAGTTGATGGTGGCTGGTGAGATCTGCCTGATTGACAGCTCACCTGCAACCATGTAGCGACGCACCAGTGATCTTGACCAGTTCATATTATGGTCGGAATCGCTGGTATGTCGTTTTGTGAGATGGTACCCTAAGAAGTGTGGTATATACGTACAAGGATTAAATCATGTCATCCTGCCATTCCAGTCTTCCTTCAGGTGACATGAAGTAATCGGCAAACTTGTCCCTTAATCGACAAACAGCAACACTTCTTCTAACACTAACATTAGTGTAATCTTGCAAAATACTTTGCTCAGCATTCTCATCAACATATATACTTTCTTTAGATATGACAAAATTGTGGAGGACTACACATGCTTTAATGACCTCATCCACAGTTTCAGTCTTCAGGTTAATGGCGGTCAATAAAACCCGCCATTTAGCTGTCAGAATACCAAAAGAGCACTCAACCATTCGGCGCGCTCTGGATAATCGATAGTTGAATACTTTTTTGGTTTGTGTCAATCCACTGCTCGAGTAGGGCTTTAGAAGGTGATCAGAGAGTTGGAAAGCTTCGTCAGCAACAAACACAAATGGCATTGGTGGCCCAGTGGTGTCCGGAAGTGGTCTTTCTGCTGGAAAGTCAGGGGTGTTCCTATACAACTGACGCCCCATCGCTGACATCTTGAACACTTGGGAATTGTTGGAGCGGCCATAGGCACCAATGTCCATCGCTACAAATTTGTAATGTGCATCTGTGATGACCATAAGTACAATGGAAAAGTACTTTTTATCATTGTAAAACTCCGATCCAGATGCCGCTGGTTTCACAATCCTGATGTGCTTCCCGTCCACAGTACCCAAGCAATTGGGAAACTGACAGATTTGTTGGAAGCAATCTGCAATTTGCAGCCAAGTGTCCCTTGTGGGTTGTGGAATAAATTCTTCCTGCAAACAGTTCCACAATGCTCTGCAGGTATGGCGGACAATTCCGGATATTGTGGAGACCCTAAGTCAGAATTGGAAGTGGAGAGAAGATAGTGATTCTCCTGTTGCAAGGAATCTGTCAAAAGAAAGACAATAATTAATAAAAAAAATAACAACAGTCTAACCCCTTAACGAACCATGACGTGCTGGCTACATCATGGATCGTGTGAGGTTAATCCCCACCCCCTGGCAGGTCGTGGCCATCCGCCCACATATCAGCTGTTTTCAACAGCTGGCATGTGTGCCTGCTAATCGTGAGTGGAATCGCTTCCACCGGCGACTATTAACCCTTTACATCTCGCTGCCCAAATCTGGCAGTGAGATGTATATGCGCTCCGTCATTACAGTGAATTACCCCGCCCCCCTTGGAAGTCACGTGACATGATCACGTTGCCATGGTAGCACAGGGTCATGTGATGACGCCTGTAGCTAACATGAGTCACGTCCTCTCAATGCCAGAATACAGCAGACATTGAAAGTTAAGCACAATATCTGCATTTCTGAGCTCTGTAGCTGTGAGCTTGACATATGGCCGAAAAATTAAAAGGTTAAAAAAATATAAAAACATACAGCTATTTGGTACAGCCTCGTTCAGAAATGCCTGCTGTATCAACATGTAAAATCAATTATCTGATTAGTAAACTGCGTAACGGCCAAACATAAATAAAAGCAAAAAAATGAGTTTTTTGATCGTTGCAAAGTGCGCAAAATACAATAACCGGCGATCAAAATGGAGCATCTGCGCCAAAATGTTACAGTTAAAACAGTCATAATATAAATGGGGAGCGCACCACAATGAAGACGTATCACCAGCAGGGGTGCTACAAGTGCAACACAAGAACAATGTAGAACAGAGAGAAAGACGTTGCACATAATTGAGCACAACCTAATATGAGAAAATAGCAAAACCTTTATTGAACAAAAATTAAAAACAATTAGAAGACAAGGCTGCACAACCAGTGACCAGAAATATCCAGTAACCCCATATTGTTATAGTATATGATTATTTAGATACAGCCAACACTTACACTTACAATATCGAGGTCCCCTGCACAAATAAATATGTATGTATATATATATATATATATATATATATATATATATATATATATATATATATATATTATGTATACAGGGAGGAAAAAAAAACACAATAGTCATTTCTATGAGTAGCAAAAGCAAGGGAGACACTCACCAGTAGAAATGCCTTATCCTGACCACTATATAAGAGATATTTCTCTCTGTTCTACACAGTTAAAACAGTCAGCTTGAGATGCAAAAAATAAGCCATCACTGAGTCATAGATCCAGAAAAATTAGAACGCTACGGGTTTCTGAAAATGGCGCAAAACGTGTGGCACTTTTTTTGGACAAGCTTGTGACTTTTTGTTAACCCCATAAATACAAGTAAAACTAATCATGTTTGGTGTCTACAAACTCTCAATGACCTCAGGCATCACAATGACACATAATTTTTACCATATATTGTACACGGTGAATAAAATAT
Source organism: Anomaloglossus baeobatrachus (assembly GCF_048569485.1). Taxonomy (NCBI): domain Eukaryota; kingdom Metazoa; phylum Chordata; class Amphibia; order Anura; family Aromobatidae; genus Anomaloglossus; species Anomaloglossus baeobatrachus. The sequence goes on from NC_134354.1 coordinate 300,737,934, forward strand.
TCAAAAAACTATTGTGCGATAACACTGTTTGAAATTTTTCCACACTTGAAATTTTTTTGCCACTTTCCAGTACACTAGATGTTAAAAATTATGGTTTCATTTAAAAGTACAACTTGTCCCGCAAAAAACAAGCCCTAATATGTCAAGATTGATGGAAAAATAAAAAAGTTACGGCTCTCTGAACAAAGAGGTAAAAAACAAAACGGAAAAACGCAAAATGCCCGGGGGCTGAAGGGGTTAAAGTCTCCTAACAGAAGAAGATACAGTAAAAATGCTTTACCTAAGAGTCACCAGCAAATGCTCCGCTGGTGAAATGGAGAACCGGCAGTAAGTGTCAGACTTCCGGATTTGTTCTTCCACGTAGCCAACCAGAATGTCGAAGGAATCCGGGGTCATCCGTACATAGCTGGCAAACCTTTCAGGGTGTCTTCTTAACTCTAAATATAGAGTGCAATAAACCCCACGGGACACTCTGTGGGCTGTCAATGGGTGCAACCAAAAGCGCCGCCGTCGCTGATGCATGATGCGCTGTCGCTCTTTCTCCCGCACAATTACTGTTAACCGATTAGCCTCAAAATTGAAGTCCACGGGAATCCTCAAGATATTTGCTATTATAACAAATATAGTCTCCCTCTTTGTCTTCAAGCTGTCTTGTGCTGTGAAAGCACTGTATATATAGTTTTTCATTGGCCAATCAACGTTTTGGTTTTTTTGTGTTTTTTTTTTTTTTTCTTCTCTTTCAAAAAACGGATCCGTCAAAAAACGGACCAAACGGATGCAAAAAAACGGACCAAACGGATGCAAAAAAATGGACCAACCGGATCCGTTTTTTCGGATCCGGCACAACGGATCCGGAAAAACGCATCTGGTTGGTCCTTTTTTTTGCACATTTGCTGCCGGATCCGTTGCATCAGGCACACACCGGATTGTGCCTGATTGCAAAAAACGGAGGTGTGAAAGCAGCCTAACACGTAACGTTTGTCTGTATCTCTGCAAGTGTGTAAACAAATAGCACATATTGCAGCTCACCATATGGGTAATCTTCTTTTCCATGTTGAGGAAAATGAATTGTTATTGAACTGTTGTGAAGATTCAGACTTGCGGCGACTCTTCACTCTTCCCAGAATGCATCAGAAATATGCAAATTAACTTCCTTCAGCTTCAATTCCTGGTTGGTCAGTGGTGGAAATAGAAACAGGGTGTAACATCAGTGCTGCCTCACAGATGCCCTCAAATGAATTGTCATATGGGTGGTGCTGGTATCACTCATCCTGCTTTTATCTCTGCCTGCTTTACATGTTACGATTCTGCATACGATATCGTATGCGATCGTAACCGCCCCCATCGTATGTGCGGCACGTTACATTTTGTTGAACGTGCCGCACAAACGAGTAACCCCCGTCACACGTACTTACCCGTCCATATGACCTCGATGTGGGCGGCGAACGTCCACTTCCTGGAGTGGGAGGGACGTTCGGCGTCACATCGATGTCACGCGGCAGCCGGCCAATAGAATCGGAGGGGCGGAGATGAGCGGGACGTAAACATCCCACCCTTTTCCTTCCACATTGCTGGCCGGGAGCCGCAGGACGCAGGTAAGATCTGTTCATCGTTCCCGGGGTGTCACACACTGCGATGTGTGCTACCTCGGGTACGATGAACAACCTGATGTTCAATTCATGAGGAATGAACGACGTGCGTACGATGAACATTTTACCGTTAATTCGCAATCGCATGTAGCTGTTACACAATACAATGTACCTTACGATGCCGGATGTGCGTCACTTACGACGTGACCCCGCCGACACATTGTAAGATATATTGTAGTGTGTAAAGCGGGCTTTAATGTTGTTTTTTTAAGGGCTGATAGAAGCGGGATGAATGGCACTAGTGACACCCTTGATGAAAATTCTTTTGAAGGCAGCTGTGCCTGGTGCTGCTGTCACTTTCCACCCTCTGACAACATCTTGATTCACAGTAAGATTCTGTAGCAGGTGGGGACAAAAGCAGAGTGCCAGCGCTGTGCTCACCTCTCTCACAGTTTTTATCAGTGCATGGATCCAGGACTTCTTCAGAGAGCGATGATGAAAGAAACTGTAATAAGTGACTGCAGCGCCATCATTTGGTGATGTCCTTTTCCAGGATGAGCAATAGACATCTCAGGAATGTGAGTGCAGCATCAGCCTGCTGATGACACTTTGTTTGTGAGCTTACACACTATAGAAGGGAGATAAAGTGAGAAAGAACCCCGTTGACTATAGGAACTTACACTCTACAGAAAAGAAAGAGGGAGGACTGAGTTGGAAAAGAAATACAACTCAGTTGTACAAACTATGCTCTGATGGGTACCACTGATCTGTGAGGGCCCAGGTACTGACCATTACCGTACAAGGTATGATTATCTACTAGATGTGATCGCTGCAGGTTATCATGGTGAGGCCTATGCAGCCAAGAAAAAATACATTAGCCCATTCTTTGATCCTTCAGCGGTGTGGGAAATGGTGCCTGGAAAGTTTTTAGCTTTTTTTTTTTTGCAAATCATAACATGAATCTCAAAGTGTTCAAATTTTCATGAAACCATAAATGTCAGGATTAGTGCTGAGCGGGCCCGGACTGTAAATGTCCGGATCCGCGTTGTTTCAGCACTATTTCCGGGCCCGATCCGGGCGCGGGATTCCGGCTGCACGATCCGGAACCGGCAGTTAATAAAAAATGAAAAAAAAACAATAAATGAGCATTTCATACTTACTAAGACTTTGTCATGGCGACACACTGCTTCCAAGTCGCACTTTCACTTTCTGTGCTGTCACACAGCTTTCTGTGTTGTCCCCGCCCACCAGCCGTCCTCTCAGCTATGATTGGTTGCAGGCTGACGCGTCCCCCAGCCTGTGACAGTGTCTGCCGTGCAGTCATCGCTTATCGCGGTCAGTACTACGCTGCACTCAGAGTGGGCAGCCGTGTTCTATGGGTGCTCGCTGTGACATGTAACAGAGCTATATGTGTCTTCGCTGGATCTCATGTGGATTACGCGGAAGCTGCAGGGTGTTGGGATAATAAAGTGGTGAAGGAGGAGGCTGCGTTTGTATTTTATTCTAAATAAAGGATTTCTCTGTGTCTTGTTTATTTACTGTAATTTACAGGTTTGTGATGCGGGTATCTCACAGACGCCCGTGCGATCACAAACCTGGGGTTTAATAGCAGCCATACGCTGGTATTAACCCCTGCTATTACCTTGATTGCCACCGCACCAGGGCAATCAAGATGAGCCGATATCGCCCCGGAATGGTCACATCTAACAGATGCGGCTATACCGGGCGGCTGCGGGCTGAGGATATGTGGCGCCCTGGACAAGCCAGGGGCCACAGAGAACAACATCAACACACCCCCACCCTCAGCAGTTCACAGCAGACATCCCCAGTGAAACCTGATTCCTTCCCTCGGGTTCAGACAGACACACTAGGTGGGCGGAGTCAAGCAGATAGGCACGCCCACCGAAGAGTCTAGCTGGCCTGAGGCAGGAAGCAGGTCCAGACAAGTCCAGGAGAGGAAGGGAGAGGAGGTCTGGAGAAAGGCAGACACAGACTGGGGCCTAGGTTGGAGCCTAGGGGCCTCGAGTAGAGAGTCAGGCAGACGGTAGTTGGCATCTGCAGGAGCCGGGAAGACAGTTGGTGGAACCGTAGGTAGCCGGGGCTGGGCGGTGGCCCACCGGTACCGAACCGGGGAGCCAGCTGGAAACCGGAGCGCAGGAGGAGCGTGCACGGAGGCGAAAGAAAGGACTTACACTACCAACCAGGGTCAGGGGAAAAACTACCGCAGCCGTCTGTGGGACCCGTCCATCCAGCCGTTTGTTTTACCGAGAACTGTGTCCTCATCATTGGCTGAGTGAGTACCACCGTGCCGTGCGGCACAGCGCTGCCCCTGCGACCCTGCACCTTGCCAGGCCCCGTAACCCGCCTGCCATCCATCCCTACCCCATCACCGGGCCCCGGGACAACCAACCCCCTACCCACGGAGGGGAGAACTAACAACAAAGCTGCTCCCTGTCACCGCTCCCGGGATCCCCGTCCAGAGCAGCAGTGGTGTCACCATTATCACCACAGCCGTGGGTGGCGTCACGGACAATAAATCCCCACAATCAATCCAAACCCCCTTTTCACTCACGGGCGAGTCCCCGGGATCCGGCCCACCGCTCGAGCCACCACCGAGCAGCAGCACCAGAGGCCGGACCCGAGCAGTGGGAGAGCGCAGCGTCCCCTCCTCCGCCCGCGACAGATATACCAGCCCCCGGCCGGCGTTATCATGGCTGGGAATGAAAATTGGGGGGGACTGCACGTCGTTTTTTTTTAATTATTTATTTAAATTAAAAAAAAAAATTATCTTAGGCAGCAGTCACACTTGCGAGGGACTCCCACGAGTCTGACATTGCAGCACAGCCGCACACACATCTGACAGGAGTGTGCATGTGTTTCTAGGTACATGCACGCTCATGTTCAGACAGCAGCAAGCTGTGCTGTGTGATGTCATGTCAGACCCGCACGAGTCTGACATTGCATCACCCGCACACTTCTGACAGGAGCGTGCATGTGTTGTTTCTAGGTACATGCACGCTCATGTTCAGACAGCAGCAGGCTGTGCCGGGTGATGTCAGACCCGCACGAGTCTGACAGCGCATCACCGGCACAGCTGCACACTTCTGACAGGAGCGTGCATGTGTGTGCAATTTTATCCCACATCTGCATCTCCTGGCAAAAAACTGCCAAAAACCAGCAGTATGAAAACCATTTCATTACCGTTCTCTGCCAGGAGATGCAAATTTGTTGGTGAAGTAATACACCAAAATCCTGCACCAAATATGCACCTCCTGGCACAAGACCGCACAAAAACAGCGTCTACATGTTTGTTTCTTTTGAATTTTTGGACCAAGGGATGTAAATTGTGTGATTATTACAATTTTACACCATATTCCGGCACCTAATCTACACCTCCTGGCAAAATACGTAGCAAAAATTGCAGCAAAAACCGGGGCAAAAAATTGCGCCAAAACACCACAGGTGTTTGCCAGGAGGTCTAGATTGGATGCAGGAATATGGTGTAAAAATCTCAGCATCAAATTTGCATCCCTTGGACCCCAAAAATAAAAAAATCTGCTAGAGGTGGAAATTTGGTGCTGAAAGCTGGGGCAGATGATTTCAGCACCAAATGTGCACCTCCTGGCAAAAAACCATGGCAAAAATCGCGGAAAACTAACCGCGGCAAAAACCGCGGCAAAAAATTGCGTCAAAACACTGTGCTTTTTTGCCAGGAGGTGTAGATTGGATGCAGGAATTTGGTATAAAAATTTCAGCACAAAATCTGCATCTCTTGGCAAAAAAACTGCGATTTTTCTGCTAGGAGATGCAGGTCTGTGAACTCAGTGACCTCCACCTGAGGTCAGGTTACCTGCGATCAAAGATGAAGGACCGTGGGAACCTCCAGCTGTGACCGCAAATGACCTAAGTGACATCACCGCTCAATGCACAGCTTATTCATTCTCTGGAGCTCACAGAGAGCGGTCAGTTATGCCGCTCTCTGTGATATTCAGATGTAGCAGAGCTGAAGCGGCGTGGGACTTCTCCTGTGGATTACGTCGGAGCTGCAGGCTTTGTTTGGGGTTAATAAAGTGGTGAAGCAGGGTGTGTTTTGTATTTTATTCAAAATAAAGGATTGTTCTCTGTGTCTGTGTTTATTTACTGTCATTTACAGGTTTGTGTGATGCCGGTATCTGATAGACGCATGTACCATCACACAAACACCATCACACAAACCTAGGGTTTAGCAGCAGCCGTGCACCGCTGCTAATCCTGCTATTACCCCGACTGGCACCGCATCACGCCAGCAGGAAGAGCCAGTAGCGCACATCGGTATGGTCGCATCTAACAGATGCGGCTCTATCGGACGGCTGCGGGCTGAGGATACACCAGTCCCCAGCCAGCGTTATCTTGGCTGGCGATGAAAATAGGGGGAACCGGAATCACACATGCGAGGGGTTCACGCGGGTCTGCCATGGCAGCACCCGGCAAAGCCTCGCACGTGTGACTCTGGGCACTGTATACACAGCACAGATACACGGCGACAGCGGGGGCTGCAGCCGCGCGTTATAACTGTGCTGCCGAGTGTTTATTTTTACCACCGTGAACTGACCGACAGACTGTACTACTTTCCCCGCCCACCGGCCATCCTGGCGCCTGTGATTGGTTGCAGTTAGCTGCCACGCTGCCACTCAGGGTGGGGGCGTGTCTAGCTGCAGCCAACGCGAGCCGGTGGGCGGGGAAAACAATGAATATTGAATTGTCAGCTCCGGAAGGTAACAGCGTGACCCGGAAGGAGTGTACCGCCATGACAGCGCCTCGGTGAGTATGCTGCGCTCGCTCCTAGCCCCCTAGCCCATCCACAAACGTTTTTAACCTCCGGATTCCGGTCCCCATTGACTTATATGGGCACTGGATTCCGGAGCAGATCGGACTTATTTTTAAGTCTGTTAATGATCCGCCGGCCCCGGATTATTGGCATCCCGCTCAACTCTAGTCAGGATGTTTGACTCAATCTTGATCCTCTTTGGATCGATCTGCTCATCTCTTCTCCCATCTGGAGTTGCAATTCTCACCTCATGAATCACAGTTCTCATGAATGTGGGAAGCTGTTCTCCACTTTGGGCAAACATTGATTTCAGCTTTGGGCTAAGCTTCTTTATGCTCATCAGTGGCCCTCACCAAGCCCTGGGATAGCATGCCTTAATAGCAAATGCTTCTTTCCTCCAGTTGCAAACTAGATATAGCACAGGCTGCCTCTGTGGTGTACTCGTCCTCCTCCTCTACCTGTTTCTGCTGTTCATGTATGTGTATGACCGCCACTGGCATAGAGATTTTGGCTTTTAAGCCCTAAGGGCCCTATGCCGTCTGGGAACCAGACAGACTACAGAATATTTGAACTGAACAAACATCTGCAAAAAGAAGAAGTGACAATCTCTGGTGGGACACCTACACAACAGAGTTCTTCGCAGATGACGCTATATTGACCATCACTTTTTGCTTGGAAAATGGACCAAAGAAATATATACGATTATCATGAACATGCTGTTGCCGACCTCTCACAGCAAAAGTAGTCCTAAAAGAGAGTGAAAACTCCCTACTTTTACTATCAGTACTACAGACTACTAAGGCTAGGTTCACATTTCCGTTGTTTTGCATCAGTCACATGCATTGCTTGACGCTTGTGACTGATGCGTTGTGCAACGGATGACAAGAATTAGAATTCATTGTCAGACTCCATTGTAAAAGAGAGAACGATCAGCTGATCGTTCACAATAGCCGGCCGGCTTTTGAGAGCGAACAGATGATCTCCCGGCGGCCGGCTAATGAGAGCGATCAGCTGATTGCTCACAGCAGCCGGCCGCCGGGTGATCAGCTGATCACTCACAGCAGCCGGCCGCCGAGTGATCAGCTGATCGCTCACAGCAGCCGGCCGCCGGGTGATCAGCTGATCGCTCAGAGAAGCCGGCTGCCAGGTGATTAGCTGATTGCTCACAGCAGCCGGCCGCCGGGTGATCAGTGCCGGGGACTGCATGGCTGGGGACAGGTGAGTGTGTTTGTGTGTGTGTGTGTGTGCTTCTGTGTGTGTGCGTTTGTATATGCGGAGTGCGGGAGGGTGCGGAGCCAAGCGGGGAAGTGTCGGGCTTCCTGCCCACGTAGCCAGGGTAAATATCAGGTAACTAAGCAAAGCACTTTGTTACCTGATACTTTGTTACCAGTGTACACCGCTTAGCGCTGGCTCCTTGCACACGCAGCCAGGGTCAATATCGGGTAACTAAGCAAAGCGCTTTGCTTAGTAACCCGATGTGTACCCTGGTTACGTGTGCAGGGAGCCAGAAAGAGCATGCGCAGTGAAATCCTAAGGATTCCGCTGGTCAAAAAAACGTTACACTCTGTGTTCCTGCCGCCCGACGGTCAGTCGTTCCACGATTGATCAGTCGGGCGGAGGATGCAATGCAGCGTCATCAGTCACAATCCGCCGCTCATACAAGTATATGGGAACAACAGAATCCGCCAAACGGATTCCGTTGTTTACCAGAGCGCGGATTGTGAATGATACAAATTGACGGAAATGTGAACCTAGCCTAAACTATCATCCAGCCACAAAATACATGCACTGTAGTTTAGCTACAGATGGCACATTACAACATGCATATGGCAAAATAATATTTTAATAAGTATTTGTAAAGCAACAAAATAACTTTTCACTATACAAAAAATATTAATTACTGTATATCTAAATCATAATACATATAAATAGTATAACATTTTTTCCTATATTTATACTTCTCCCTTGATTATATATTTGACAATATATGCTGCCTCCAATTAATTACAGCTAAAATTCTTGCCCAGAAAACCTGTACTCTTTATTAAAAAGCATTTGCCATTAACAAAAATGTCTCACAGAATGTGCTGTCTTTCTCAACTTTCTTGTATCAGCTGTCAGATGTCCCCAGTGCAGCCATAATTCCTCCCACTTAATATACCCCCGCAGGGGATAAATCCAGCTGATAGTGTGACAAGCTGAAGATTACATGTACGTAAGACACTTTATTTTCATTACACGTTCTACAGTTGTAGACAGCATAGTGCCACATCGCCCCAAACTGCTCATCGCTCTGAGTACTTATGTTTTTATTGTAGGGATTCCCTTGCTGTTTCAGCATCCCACTATTCATCACTATAAACTGTATATAATATATATATATATATATATATATATATACATATATATATATATATATACATATATATATATATATATATATATATATATATATATATATATATATATATATATATATATACACATATACATACACAGTGCCTACAAGTAGTCTTCAACCCCCTGCAGATTTAGCAGGTTTGATAAGATGCAAATAAGTTAGAGCCTGCAAACTTCAAACAAGAGCAGGATTTATTAACATATGCATAAATCTTACAAACCAACAAGTTATGTTGCTCAGTTAAATTTTAATACATTTTCAACATAAAAGTGTGGGTCAATTATTATTCAACCCCTAGGTTTAATATTTTGTGGAATAACCCTTGTTTGCAATTACAGCTAATAATCGTCTTATATAAGACCTGATCAGGCCGGCACAGGTCTCTGGAGTTATCTTGGCCCACTCCTCCATGCAGATCTTCTCCAAGTTATCTAGGTTCTTTGGGTGTCTCATGTGGACTTTAATCTTGAGCTCCTTCCACAAGTTTTCAATTGGGTTAAGGTCAGGAGACTGACTAGGCCACTGCAACACCTTGATTTTTTCCCTCTTGAACCAGGCCTTGGTTTTCTTGGCTGTGTGCTTTGGGTCACTGTCTTGTTGGAAGATGAAATGACGACCCATCTTAAGATCCTTGATGGAGGAGCGGAGGTTCTTGGCCAAAATCTCCAGGTAGGCCGTGCTATCCATCTTCCCATGGATGCGGACCAGATGGCCAGGCCCCTTGGCTGAGAAACAGCCCCACAACATGATGCTGCCACCACCATGCTTGACTGTAGGGATGGTATTCTTGGGGTCGTATGCAGTGCCATCCAGTCTCCAAACGTCACGTCTGTGGTTGGCACCAAAGATCTCGATCTTGGTTTCATCAGACCAGAGAACCTTGAACCAGTCTGTCTCAGAGTCCTCCAAGTGATCATGAGCAAACTGTAGACGAGCCTTGACATGACGCTTTGAAAGTAAAAGGTACCTTACGGGCTCGTCTGGAACGGAGACCATTGCTGTGGAGTACGTTACTCATGGTATTGCCTGAAACCAATGTCCCCACTGCCATGAGATCTTCCCAGAGCCCCGCGGCCTACGGGTTCCTCTTTGTCCCACGTTATTTGCCGATAATGCTACGTATTGTGATAAATTTGAGGGAATACTAAATAAGTGTTCCATGGATATTATTATCCTGACTATTGACTTCTTACAACAGGAACTACGAGATGTGGAAGAAAGGATCCGTAGTATTGAGGACCAATTAAGTAACACTCTTCCGTCCACTGAGTGGAATAACATGAAGACACGAACACAGGATTCTATTACGGACTTTAGGAAAACATTACAGGATCGTAAAAGATCTAAGTTTATACGGGACCAGGAGGACTACTCCAAGAACCGTGTCTACAAATGGCGCTTCCAGGATCTTCAGGACCGTAGACAACCATATTATGGACCGTACTCGGGGTCGAATAGCTCTGATAGCGATCACTGTCAATCTCGTGGGTTATCGTCCTCTTTTTTAGGACCTCGTCGCCCTCAAAGAGAAAGACGAGGAGGGGGAAAAGGAAATCAAGGGGCCCCTTACAAGGTGACGACTCGCTCTCAGGTAGGACAAACATATTGTACAACATTTCGTCCTACCACCTGTCACCCACAGAGTCGAACATATTACAGAAGGGTCTCTCCTTCTGCCCCACTCCAGCTTTCAATGAGTTCACTCTTGACCAGGAGCTCAGACGCTTCTTCCGGTCTCTTAGATTGAAGACGCACTTTTCCACATTAAACCCTAGTGAGCCTACCCCTCCTACTAATAGCCCGGATATATTCAGACTTAAGGATCTAAAATTAACAATTCCTAGTACTTTCCAGCCCCCTAAAACACACCATCCAGTCGAGACATTTATTAGTTTTGTTACAATGGACACAAAGAAAGTCATTAGTGAAATTAAGAATGGTGATTTGCACATCCGTAATAATCTTACACCTGAAGAATCCCAGGCCCTTAATAGTCTTAGAACGAACCAGAAATTGGTAATAAAACCTGCTGATAAGGGCGGAGCAATTGTCGTGATGGACAAAGAGTATTATGTCTCTGAGATACTGGGCCAATTGGAGGATTATACAACATACAGACCGATTCCAAGAGATCCTACGAGTAAGATTAGGGAGCTCATTAGACATCTTATTGATGAACATTTAGGACTCGGTACTATTGATAAGAAATTATCAGAATTTCTTATAAAAGATTTTCCAATTACTCCAGTTTTACACGTTACCGAAAATTCATAAAAATCTTAACCATCCTCCAGGACGCCCTATCGTGGCCTCTACGGAGTCAGTGCTATCACCTTTGGCCATTACTCTTGAGAGAATTCTTAACCCCTTGATACCCTCCATCTCCTCATACATCAAGGACACTAATGACTTTCTGCAATTTTTGAGAACCACCAACAACATCTCTTCTGATGATATCTTGGTGACACTTGATGTTAGTAGTCTCTACACAAGCATTAATCATCAACAGGGCATTGAGGCGGTTTCCTCCTTTTTAGATCAACATGATAATATATCCCCTCATCAGAAAAAGTTTGCAATAGATCTCCTGACAATAGTGTTACACAATAACTTCTTCCTTTTTCAGGATCAATTTTATGTACAGGTACAGGGGACTGCTATGGGATCAAATGTAGCACCACCTTATGCCAACATATTTATGTCCCATTTTGAAGAAACTTTTGTCTATACCCATCCAATGTATTCTGCACATGTGGTTACATGGCGCAGATACATTGATGATATTTTTATGATATGGCATGGAGATAGATCCCAATTAGAGACATTCTATTCGGATCTTAACGAATGTTTACCGAAATTAAAATTTACCCTGAACTGTGACCAACATAGGATGAATTTCCTAGATGTTCTCATCTTGAAATCTGCCACGGGTGTCATCTCTACGGACCTTTACACTAAGCCCACAGATAGGAATAGTTTGCTGCACTATACCAGTGCACACCCTGCCCATATTAAAAAGGCGTTACCACTTTCACAAAAAATGCGAGTTAATCGCATAGTATCGGATCCAGACATCCGTGAGAGACGCCAAACGGAGATGTGTGAGAAATTTATGGCAAGAGGGTACCCACGACAGATTGCTACTGCAGGGACTTCACACAGACGAACGGATTCAGTACAAGGCCCACAAGCAACTTTTGTTGCAACATACCATCCCTTTCAAGCACACATTAGGGGTGCTATTCTTAAACACTGGTCATTACTGGCAAGGGCCTATCCTGGTATTCCTGAATTCCAGAACAAACCCCTTTTTTGCAATAAACGCCCTAAGAATTTGAGAGACACATTGGTACGAGCGGACATTGGGTCACAGATTAGAACAGCGCGACAAACCACCTTACTGACAACTCGCACTGGTAATTACCCATGTCTGCATTGTATCCAGTGCTCCAATATTACCAAAGGGAACACTTTTACTCATCCCCGAACGGGCAAGATCTTTCACATCAAGAACTTCTTCACATGTGATTCATCATATGTTGTGTACTTAATTAAATGTCCGTGCGGTCTCGGATATGTTGGGGAGACTACCCAACATATCCGAGACCGCATAAGTAAACATAAATCTACCATCAGGTGTAAGCAGACACTCTTACCTATTCCAGCACATTTCCATCAGATGGGTCACACGGTAGCACAATTGAGATACCAAGTTCTCGAACATGTTTCACAACCTAGGAGAGGTGGTAACAGGATACAGAAATTGAAAGAACGAGAGGCCTTTTGGATATATACCCTACAAACGTTGGAACCATTGGGTCTTAATCGTGAATATGAGGTCTTTGTTTAGAGCGAATGGTTTCTCTTATGTGGGATTTATCCTATATGACACTGTTTTCTGTATATTTTTCTTTTTTTCTCTATTTTACACATGTTTCTAGCTTCGGTTGATACACTGTGACGAAGGTCACTTTTTTGTTTCTTTATTCTTTTATTTTCATTCACTTTCTCTAATTATTCTTTTTCCTTTTTCATATCCTCTTATTTTATATTCTTTATTTTTCATTTTTATCATTTATTTTTCTATCTTTAGTTTTCTTTTCTTTTATTTTTCTATTTTCATTTTTTATTTTATTTCTTTTTATTTCTTTAAGGTTGTATTTATCATTTAATTTCATTTACCATTTTACTTTATTTTATTTTATTTTATTTCATTTCATTCCATTATTATTTTTATTATTTTTTTTTTTTTTTTTTTATTTATTATTTATTTTTTATTTTTTAATTTTTTTATTTTTTCTTTGTTTCCTTTCCTTTTTTTCACTTTTTCGCCCCTTTCTTTCATGTTTTTCTTCATTTATTGCTGTCTATTTTAAAAGTCTTTCTTATCTTCTTTACTAGTGTCGTTTTGGTCATTTCACCACTTTCTATTGATTAATTCTATTATTTCTTTTTTTCAGGCGCAGTGACTCTTGCACGATCTCACATCACAGACGCAATATTGATCACACGGAATGCCCTGTCGGCCTCACGAGTTTGGGGAGAAGTGAGCCCGCTCATGCGCGGTCATGTCCTTTACCACGGCCAGTCTGCGCGTGCGCCCGGCCCGTTTCTCCTTTTCCCTATGTGTCGGATGATCGCCACTTGCGCATGCGCCGATCGGCCTTGGGGGCCCTTCTGCGCATGGGCGATGGAGCGTTCCACGGTGCGGTTCACAGACCGGATGTCCCGCCCCACCATTTCCTTCACGCCGATGTTTACATATATGGGCTGTTTGTGGACGCGGCAGGCGCATGCGCCGATGAGCCCCTTTGGCCTCTCCGCGCATGGGCAGCACGCACCACGGCAAGTCCTGACGTCATTAATCTGGGCTCACAGCTGATCCGATTTGTATAAAAAGGCGGGTATCCCATTACCTTGTGCACCACGGAGATTCACAGGGAGACTGCTATCACAACCTATACTTTTGAGACTTTCTCTTTCCCCAGGTATAGTTACGTCCATGGCTTTCTACTGCCTTTCTATTGATGTTGGTTGCTTCCTATCTCTTATTTACGTTTTACCTTTAGGAATGTGACGAGCTCTACTTAACCCTCTCATCTCTGCTCTTTACCAGCAGATCAGGTGTGTTTAAATGACTTTGCACTTCTCTTTCCCCTATGCTGTTGATCTGTGATATAGATCTTTTTATACGTCTTTCAGGCAGCACATTGCGGTACATTGTAGCACTTTAACCCTCAGTGTGACTATTCCCTATGGTGCCTATGTGAAATCAGCTCATTTTTGGGCGGTAGGTATTACTTTTTAGTACTTGAGATTCCCTATTAGGGTCTATTGGGTGTACATATTTTTTGTCGATATTTTTTGTCTATAGTGTATTCATAGGATATCATCAGCCATAACACCAAGCTTCTATCGCTTAATCAGTTGCAAGGATTGCAGTACTTCCAGCAGACCCATGTAGATCCGTTTCAATTCACACTTGAGCGGTTGGTAGTCTTTATATCAACATATGGTTGTCTTTTTCTGCGGGCACACACCTGTATATTTATATATATTTACACTGGTAGGCTTGAATACATGGACACCACGTCACCCCTGTATTCTGAGGCGGTTACCTACCTTTGGGTATAAGGTACCCTGTGGGTACGTACATCTTTTTATATTACTATTCATGGTTTGTACAGCGGGATGTGATCATATAACTTACGTTGTATATTTCTTATCACAGCACTAATTAGTGGATATCATAATGCCTATAGTCACCTCTGGAACAGGAGTCCTTATCTCCGTTTCTTGATATACCAATATTGATCAACAGCAAAGGTAGTCCTATTCTGATCTATCTGGATTTCCCTTTTTTTGGATGGTCTATTTCTATTTCTTTCTATTCAACCTTTTTTTACCTCTCTCACCCCCTTTTTTTTTTTCAAACCTTTTGGTACAATTCTTTGACCTCGCCCTTGTATCTCTGTTACCATTCCTCTGGTTCTCCCTTGCCGCTCCACTTTGCAGAGAAATACACTCTTTCTCTAAAAGAATTTTACTTTGAAATGCATGTTGGGTTTTATCTTAAAAAATCCATGTCTATTTTTTAGGCAATTCATTAAAGCTATATCTGGATCTCCTTTATGTGGGAATCATACATGTTTATCCTCTCTGACCATATAGGTACGTTTTCGAATGGTCTGTCTCTCCTGTTATATGTAATGAGAAATCATGAAAAACTAATATGTTTTATATGGAATATGTAAACTCTTTATTTCATGACTCGTTCAAATATCCAATTTATTCTTGTTGTTGGTGTATATCATGTACATTGTTCTCATTTTTTTTTATATGTTGCGGATGTGCGATATTATGATTATGCTTGTATGAACATGTTCCTTTTTTCTTTCTGTATACCTTCATTGTAGATTTCTCTGACGAAGGCCTATAGACAGAGGCCGAAACGTTAGAAAGAATTGAATCTAATTATTTTTTGACCTTTGCACCAAAATAAAAAAACAAGCGGATTGTTTCACCAGCATCATTTTGTCTCAGACTTTCATTTTGTGTGCCCGAGCTTATCTTACTATTGACTCTTCGGACAAGCCTGGCCTTGGCACGGGTGGAAACTTTCAAAGGCTGTCCAGGCCGTGGAAGGCTAACAGTAGTTCCATAAGCCTTCCACTTCCGGATGATGCTCCCAACAGTGGAGACAGGTAGGCCCAACTCCTTGGAAAGGGTTTTGTACCCCTTGCCAGCCTTGAGACCCTCCACGATCTTGTCTCTGATGGCCTTGGAATGCTCCTTTGTCTTTCCCATGTTGACCAAGTATGAGTGCTGTTCACAAGTTTGGGGAGGGTCTTAATTAGTCAGAAAAGGCTGGAAAAAGAGATATTTAATCCAAACATGTGAAGCTCATTGTTCTTTGTGCCTGAAATACTTCTTAATACTTTAGGGGAACCAAACAGAATTCTTGTGGTTTGAGGGGTTGAATAATAAATGACCCTCTGAATAAACTTTTCACAATTTAAAAAAAAAATAAAAAAAGAAATAACATTCTTTTTTGCTGCAGTGCATTTCACACTTCCAGGCTGATCTACAGTCCAAATGTCACAATGCCAAGTTAATTCCAAATGTGTAAACCTGCTAAATCTTCAGGGGGTTGAATACTACTTGTAGGCACTGTATATATATATATATATATATATATATACACACATTCATAAAAACTACATATACTCTGGCTATGTATTAGTAATTTATATTGACCCTAGAACGCATACCTGGGGCCTCGTAGGCCTGCTAAGTGACTTGTTTTCTATGGTAGATTTATATGGTTGCATGTTCTAGGGTTAAATTATATATATATAAACTGTATTTTTTGTGGGTGGGGGCCGCTGACGCTCCTCTGGGCCCGCTTGGATCCAGGTTCGCTGCTGCGGCTCAAGTGGTGACCGGTCCGGTCACCACTTGAGCCGCAGCAGCGAACCTGGATCTAAGCGGGTCCTGGGCTCGCACGGGCATCCGTCCTCACAACCGTCGGAAGAGGGGATATTTACAGGGAATTTGTTGTGTCGGTGACGCCACCCGTGGGCTGCGGTGAGAGATGGTGATACCGCCGCTGCCTGGTGATGGGGAGCCCTGGGCTGATGGAGCGGGGCAGCATGATGGGATCCCCTCCAGGGGTAGGGGAGGTGTAGTCCCGGGGCCCGCGGTCGGAACACGGAAGTGATGGCTGCTGGAAGTGGCACGCCGGGTTAGACCGGGGGTCAATGGTGTACTCACAGCTCAGTAATCTCCCACAAGTCCAGTGGTAAACCAAGTGGCCAGTGGCTGGCTGCCGTTGGAGGGTGTACTCGGGTCCCACACCCAAGTTAGTGAACGGGTGTCCCTTCCTCCTTCACTTTGTTTTCCTCTTCTGTTTGACGACTTCGCATGGAATGGAAAAGTCCACTCCCAGTTCTGTGTGTATTTGGGAGCTGTGGCCTGCGAAATATGACCCTTGGGATCTCTGTGGGTTCTGACGGACACCCTATCCCCCGCGTTGGGCTTTCATTTCGCTCTCTGGGCTTCGGGAGAACAAGGCCTGAAACCTCGTCCTCTCTCTGCTGGTTAACAAGGGGGCTTGCAACCTTCCTCGTCCTGGGGTCCAGGCACCCCGTCTGTGCACGGCCTCTGGACCGGATTCCTGCTGTTGGCACCGGCGGGCTACGACCCTGCCCCGGTCCACTCAAGGTTTGCCACAACCGGATCTCCGTCGCCTGTGGCCCCGTTCACTGTCTGCCACCTATGGGTAGTCCAAGGGCCCCTACCCCTGACTACACTGCACAGTCTGCACTTGACTTCAACTCACTACTACTCCACACTTCAACTTCAACTGTCAACTCTTGTCTGTCTACTTCAAAACTCAAACTTGATCTGTTGTGTTCCCACCCCTGACACCTCAGGACCCCTAGGTGGGCGTTCTCATCTGCCTAATCTCGCCCACTGGTGTGTCCTTATTATCATGAGGGGGTGGCTAGGCTTTAATGGCTGTGTGTTGTACCGGGGTGTGGGTATTTGGTGGTAACAAGAAGGATGGACACTTTTGTGACTACCTGGTTTTGCCAGGGTGCCACATATTTATATTAAACCAGGTAATTTAACATTTTAATTCAGCAAATATGTGTAAGCTAAAAGCACATTAGCCATCAGGAAAATCTGAAAACACCCTATTACAAACTCTAAAAACTATCAATAGAAGATCCAATAATCTCAAATAATGAAATAAATCCCAAGCTCCATCATAAAGAAGCACTCTCAAAATGTTTATGGGCTAAAGCTGTGTGTATGTACATGTAGTGTAGCGTAGGTGTATTCATATGCTATGCCACTGACTATCATACACTCATACTATGCCCAAAGGAATTGCCTGGACTTGCTGCAGTTAAAAATTGGCTACTAGAGATGGAGACAGGTGGTGTATCTTACTTTACAAGACTGCTACACCGCTGACTATCACACACTGATACTATGCCCAAAGGAATTGCCTGAGCTGATTTGGACAGATGCTGTGAAAAACACTTGCACAGCGCTGGCACAGACCTGCCTAGCAAAAATTGCTATTAACTGCTCTAATCTAGCCCTGAAAAGGGATGAAATTATAACTAGTCCCTACTCCCTAAACTGATGTCTCGATTGCACATTATAGCGCCCACAGCAGCAGCAGCAGTGGGAGCGGTGACTGACACACAACCGCAGCACTGAGATAATGGCGGCGATGGAGAAAATGGACGGGTCTTATAGGGCAAGGACATGTGTCAAACACAGCCAATGACACATGCCCTTGCTTGTCTGCCAAAAATGCACTTTGCTGTGTGTGTGTCTGTGATTGGCTGACAGCCTGGCCCGCCCCACTGGATGCGCGGTTAGGGAAAAAAAAAAAAGGTGATCGCCATTCTTTCAGCACTCAGCAGCACGGATCTAAACCCCGTCCCCCACGCACACTATACGCTGAATTTGGATAATATTATTATTAACATTGAATGACGGTATTACTGTGAAAAGCCAGCTAGTAACTAGCTACGCTTTTGGTGATCGATCCGTTATCGAACGGTAACTCGAACTATCGAACGTGAAGCTAATCGTTCGAGTTCATTGAATGTCTCCAACATCGCCAAAAACAGGTCGAACTTGAGATTGGCAAACAGCTCGATTCGAACACCGCTCATCTCTAATTACTACCACAAACTTAAATGTGTTTTATTGGGATTTTATGAGAGGAACCAACGCCAATTAGCAAGTACTTGAAAAGTATGAAGGAAAAGATACATCATTTTCTAAATATTAAAAAAATAGAAATATGAAAATTGGGATGTGTATTTGTATTTAGTCCACTGTAGTCTGTTACCCCTAAATAAAATCCTGAGTGACCAATTGCCACTAGAAGTCACCTAATTAGTAGCTCTAATTAGCAAAACAACAAAGAGGCCCATGGCTGAAGCAGCAGCAGAGATCCACAACTCAGGTGAGCGAATCTGTCCACAGGACATCTGCGATTTTCTTGTGCGAGTGTGATCCAATAAAAAAATCGGATCGCACTCGCACCAGTGTTACTCAATGAGACAGTTTCATCTGTCCTGTTTTTTCTCCTCACAAATCGGGCTCTTGGTACAATTGCAGCATGCTGCGATTTGCACTGAGTCTCGGCTCACATGTGTGTAAAATCGCACTGCACTTGCATGTTATGCGACTGCAGTGCGGTGCATGCAGAGACAGACAAGATGGGAGAAAGTGCTCCCTCCATCTTCTCCGTAGCTATGATTCGATCTCAAGATCACATCACAGTCGCATGACCCTCGGCTGACACCGCAGCACAGGGTCATTAGTATATCGCTTCCGATGCTCCCGCATCGGAAGCGGTACGCAAGTGGAAAAGAGCTCTTAGTCACATACTACACAATTCTGGCCTTCATGGAAGCTTTACCCGCTACGATATATCTATGGGCTGCTGCCATTAACTCCGTATTACCCCGTTTGCCACCGCACCAGGGCAATTCGGGATGAGCCGGGTAAAGTCCCGGGACTGTCGCATCTAATGGATGCGGTAATTCCGGGCGGCTGCTGGCTGATATTGTTCGGCTGGGGAGCTCCCCATAACGTGGAGTTCCCAATCCTGAGAATACCAGCCTTCAGCCATGTGGCTTTACCCTGGCTGGTATCCAAATTGGGGGGACCGTATGTCGTTTTTTTTTTAATTATTTTTTTTTCTGCTTGATATAGACACGCCCACTGGTGGCTGTGATTGGTTGCAGTGAGACAGCTGTCACTCAGCGTGGGGGAGTGTCTGACTGCAACCAATCATAGGTGCTGGTGGGCGGGGAAGCAGGGAATACAAGATGGATTAATGAGCGGCTGGCATTTTCAAAAGAGAAGCCGCCACAGTGTGAACGCCGTGCAGCGCCACGCCGGTGATCATGGATCGGTGAGTATGAGAGAGGGGGTGGGAGGGAGAGACCGACATGGACAGAGAGATAGAGACATAGAGAGAGAGAGAGAGAGAGAGAGAGAGAGAGAGACCGACCGAGAGGGAGAGACGAAAGACCTGCCTTTGGTATGTAAAAAAAACATGCGGATCGCAACAATAATGCAGTGCAAACGCACTGCTTAACATTTTGGCAGTGTTTTTCTACAACTCATTGATTTTAATGGGTGTAGAACGCAGCCAAAATTGCAAAAACAATTGACATGCTGCTTCTTCAAACGCAGAGTTTTTTTACAAATTTTTGACAATCAAAAACGCTGTGTTTCAAAAAGCATTGTGCGCACAGATTTTGCATGATTCTTATAGACTTTGCTGGGGAAGCACAATGCATCCATTTTGTCAATGACACAGTGCAGTTGTAAACGCAGCCAAAACGCAGAAAAATACGCAATGTGCGCACATGACCAAAGACATAAGAAGTTCTGTTGCAGTTTGCAAAAAGCCACGAAGAGGACGCAGCTAGCATGTAGAAGAAGGTAATCTTGTCAGAGGAGACCAAAGTAAAACATTTTGGGCTAAATGCAAAACACTATGTATTATTTCTTTTACACTTCACAAATCCTTGCTACTTAAGGCCCTGTCACACACAGATAAATCTGCGGCAGAACTGTGGTTGCAGTGAAATTGTGGACAATCAGTGCCAGGTTTGTGGCTGTGTACAAATGGAACAATATGTCCATGATTTCACTGCAACCACAGATCTGCCAAAGATTTATCTCTGTGTGTGACGGGGCCTTTAGTGTTGGTTAGTTTGTGGGTGTAATGTGATAAAGTAGGGAAAAGTTCACAGGGTATGATCTGCTTTGGCAATTAAATATTTTTATAAATAGTCTGTAAAAAAATAGCATGCATGAATTGGTTGAAGAATTGATTAGAGCAATTTAATATTAACCCTTTTGCACCAGACCCTGTTTTTGCCTTCATGACCAGACCAATTTTAGCAATTCCGACCAGTGTCACTTTGACAGGTTAAAAGGAGCTGTGGAAAGAGAAGGTGCAATAGGGTCTTACCCGGTATGACACAAGAGGGTGAATGCAAATGAAAGCACTCACCTGGTAGGGTTGTGCCAGTCACAACCCCTTAGCAAGCATATATGTAGCGTGGAAGGCAGCAGTCCTGCAGCGTGGAGGTATATCAGATAGCAGGAGAAAGGCAGGTTTAAATACCGCGCCAAACCACAGGAGTCCAGATGATGTTATAAAATTCTTCCCTTTATTTTCACAGGTCTACGCGTTTCGAGGACATATCCGTCCTCTTCCTCAGGACAATGTGCAGAGAATACTATAGCAGAGGGGGGGGCCACAGGCTCCCATTATAGCAGCGGTTTTACTAGGAAAATAATGTTACAAACAAGCCACGTATTCACTATTTGCTTCATCACCCTCCCTGTGACTCATGGACACGTGGGGAGAGAATAAAGTTCTGAAAGTTGAAGAAAAAGAAAAAAAAGGGGAAAAAAAAAAAAAGAGAAAGGAACAAGAAGAAAAAAACGGGAAAGAGGAAAAAAAACGATGTGGTGAAATTGTACTGATAGCAGGGCAAAAATAATGATGTATGGATATATATATATATATATGTATGGTGGTGAATACAAGCTAATGGGAAAAAAAGGGGGAAAAACAGCGGACATGGTAAAAAAAAATAATCAAAATTTCCATATAAATATCACCATTAAATTTCAATAAATATCAAAAATACTTTCAGATAAAAAATTCGTTAGAATTAAATAAATAAAGGGAATGATGGTGCAAATAGCATTAAAATTATTATTTTTATTCAACAATTAAAATAAATATTTTACAGATCCATATAAATATTAGGCAGGAAAAAATGTCCCATAAATTATAGCAGCGGTTTTACTAGGAAAATAAAGTGCATAATGCCAAGATCACTTAAAAAGTCAATCCCTAATATATGACAAAGTGCACAGTGCAAAATTGTATCTAAATCCTATGTCATATATAAATAAGGTTATGGTATAATGATCCTATGTAAAAAAAATTTAACAATTATTTAATTTGCAAGGAAAATGATACCTTAAGTGATCTGTAAAAGCTCCAAAGTGTACCGCAAAGCCCCGACACGTGTTTCAGCGATCCTTTCCTCAGGGGGCACCTGAGGAAAGGATTTTTAAATTTTTTTTTACATAGGATCATTATACCATAACCTTATTTATATATGACATAGGATTTAGATACAATTTTGCACTGTGCACGTTGTCATATATTAGGGATTGACTTTTTAAGTGATCTTGGCATTATGCACTTTATTTTCCTAGTAAAACCGCTGCTATAATTTATGGGACATTTTTTCCTGCCTAATATTTATATGGATCTGTAAAATATTTATTTTAATTGTTGAATAAAAATAATCATTTTAATGCTATTTGCACCATCATTCCCTTTATTTATTTAATTCTAACGAATTTTTTATCTGAAGGTATTTTTGATATTTATGGTAGAAAAAAAGTTATAAATATGTATGTAAATGTTTGTGAAATGAAGTAATAAGATCAAATAAACAATCAACTGAAAAAACAAAGTGCGGTGATTGTATATATTGTGAAACAGGAATAGAAACAAAAAATGTTTTTATTAAGTGTTTTTATTAAACAAAAAATGTCTTTATTATTATGTTTTTATTAAATGGATTCAATTTAACCCTTGCCGCAATATTGATGAGGGCAAGGGAATGTGAAAAAGCTAGAGAGAATGGCCTGATGAGGAAATGTGTTGAAGAAACAGGGCATAAAGCGGGAGCAATGACAACCCGCGGTAAGGGTTATTTGGAAGCTGACAGCGTGGGAAAAAGGTGCGTGCGCCTGCGCGAGAGGTGATCTAAGGTGAATCTGTAACCGACCGGAGTGAAGGAGCATGACGAAAAAGGTAAAGAGCGGGAGCAGTAACAACCCACAGGGAGGGTTATTAAAAGGTTGACAGCGTGGGGAAAAAAAAAAAAAAAGTATGTGCGCTTGCGCGCGGGGTGATCTATGGTGAATACAGAGTAAGACCAGAGTGAACAGCGCCTGCACAAAGAAAATGAAAAAGTGCTAACGTGCAAAGGAAATAATGCTGGATCCGCGGCTGGGGGAGTGGAGGTGGTTGAAAATATGAAAGTTAAAAACAACGGAAAAAAAGGGGGGTAAAATAGCCGAATGGGCAAAATTGAGGAAAAATAAATGGTGGTGGTTGAAGAACAGATTGGAGAAATGAGCAAAAATAGTGGAAAAAAGGGGATAAATAAATAATGTGTGAGAGTGTTTGTAAATTAAAGAAAAAGCAAGGTTCATGCAGTTAATTATATTATTCTGCTAGCATGAAAGGAGGGCTTTTAATTAAATCCAATAAGACCCTTATGATATGAAAAAGAGCAGAGGAAGTGTGGAAATACTGTGATGTATAAAAGCAGACATTTAGTGAACAAACACAATGAGATGAAGGGTACAGAGCGGGAGCGGTGACATATTGAAGGGAGTTATTGGAGGTTGACAGCGTGGGAAAAAAAAAGGGGGCTGCGTGCCTACGCGAGGGGTGAAATTGAGGTGAAAAACTGTGTCAAACCAGTGTGAAAAAGCGTCTGCGTAAAGTGGGTAACTGGGGAAAGCTAACGGGGAAAATCCAAGTAGTTAGCGTGCAGGGGGAATAAAAGCAATATAGCAGTAAGAGAAATAAAATTTTAAAAGAAAAAGTTGAAACCTGAATGATAAACAGGATAAACTGAGGCAGCACCTCGATGTGATATTAAAAATTAGACAAAATAAATCAATATACTATAAGGGGCCCGGGACCGGGGGAAAGGAAGGGAACAAGGGGGGATTTTTTTTTTTTAAAAAATTAACCCTTTGTGTGGACACCGGGGTCACCTGGGAGACGGACCCAAGGCTCAAGGGATGTGATGATGAAGTAGAATCCCGAAAAAATTAGGGAAGGAGAGGGAAGGAGAACCGACAATTTTAATAGATAAAAACAGTAAAAGGAGGGTAAATGCCCCCCCAGGGGCAGAAAACATTAAAAAATAAGTTACGGTAATTAAAAAATATGCAAATCATTATGAGCATTATTATCAATATACATGCGTAGAACAGAAAGGGAAAAGGCAACTATAAAATTACTGATGCTGAATCGTATATAAATATAATAATATGATAATTAAAATTAATAACTAATAATTAAAACGCATCTGAAAATATATATAGCATAATTGAATATTTAATGCAATATATAATTTAAAATGTGAAATAAAAAATGATGAGAAATGAAGTGCATTATGAACCTTATAAGAACAACAAATGTGAGGCATATATGACAATAGGAAAGACTGCACCATGAAAGAAAAAACTAAAAAGACAAATCTGTAACCAAGTTCAAGCCCGTAGGTTTCAAGGTATCCAATTTATGTATCCAAAAGGATTCCTTTTTGCTGAGATTATCCATTCTGTTGGAACAATTAGGTGGAATTTGTTCGATAGGAGTAATGGTGAAAGCAATAGTCTTGTTGTGGAACAAAGTGCAGTGCTTGGAAAGACCGTGAAGCATGTAGCCGATCTTGATATTATGCCTGTGTGAGTTCAAGCGGTTATGCAAAGCTTGACAAGTTCTACCAATGTACTGCTTGCCACAATGACAGTCAATGAGATAAATGACAAAATTGGATTGGCAAGTAAGGTGGGATTTAATGAGAAACTCCTCTGTTCCCTTAGAGGAGCTAAAACTGGTGCGCCTATGGCAAATAGTTTTGCAGCATAGGCAATTTCTTATACCACATCTATAGGATCCAAAGGGAGCAATGGAGTTGTTAGTTTTTAAAGGAGCTGTCCTGATACGACTGGGGGCTAGGACACTTTTTATGCTGGGGGCTCTCCTAAAAGTTATGCCTGGGGGGGAGAATGGTTCTCAGAAAGGGATCATTTAGTAGAACATTCCAATGGTTTTTGAAAATGTTTCTGATGCTGGTATTGTCACTGCTGAAAGTAGTCAGAAAATTGAGATTGAAAGGGCTCTCATTGCTTCTCGAAGCAGAGCTGGTAAGGACTTTGGTTGCAATGAGGTCTTTCTGTTCTAACATTATGGAAGAATGGTATGCTTTCTGGACAAGAGTTCTAGTTTACTCCTTCTCCAAGAAACGTTCTCTGATGGTTTTTACCTGGTCATTGAAGTCAACTAAACGGGAACAATTTTTTCTGATGCACTTATATTGGTTGGCTGGGATGTTCCTCAGCCATTTGTTGTAGTGTTCACTACTGTAATGAATGTATCCATTGGCATCTACTTGTTTAAAGTATGTTTTGGTCAAAATTTTGTTATCCAGATGAAATATAGTCAAATATAAAAAATTAATTGCGGATTTGTGATAAGAGAAAGTGAAATTTAATCCCCAATTGTTCTGGTTCAGGTGCTGCAAGAAGGAGTCAATGTTGTTTTGTTTGTTGTCCCAAATTACGAACAGATCATCTATGTAACGCTTGTATAGAATTAAATTACCCTCAAGAATACTGTTCTGGATGAAAATATATTCGAAGATTCCCATAAATAGATTGGCATATGAACATGCAGCTTGGGATCCCATCGCTGTGCCCAGTTTCTGATGGAAGAGTTTATCTTCAAAGGTAAAAAGTTATTGTTTAAAACAAATTACATGCTTTCTAATATAAATTCCTTTTGAATAGGTGGAATATTGTCATCTTTTTCTAGGAACAGGGATAGGCATAATAAGCCAAGGTGATGTGCTATATTGGAGTATAGCGCTGACACATCAATCGTGAGAAATAAAAAGGAATCTTCCCATTTGATGTTGTGTAAAGAATTAATGAGGTGGGTGGAATCCCTCAGGTAGCTAGTCACTCTAATCTATTAGGGAACATGACAATAAGTACACTGGTCAACAAACATGCAGGATGAGAAATCAGAAAGGTACAACATACGTTTATATAACATGGGAAAACATAAGAAAACATATATCTTAAAGAAGACCTTGTGAAATCATATC
Organism: Anomaloglossus baeobatrachus; assembly: GCF_048569485.1. NCBI lineage: Eukaryota > Metazoa > Chordata > Amphibia > Anura > Aromobatidae > Anomaloglossus > Anomaloglossus baeobatrachus. Next base: position 300,763,728 of record NC_134354.1, read on the forward strand.
AAAACCTCATATTCTCGATTGAGACCATCTGGTTCCAAAGTTCTCATTGTATGAATCCAGAATGCCTCTCTTTCTTTCAAAATACGTATTCTATTGTCCCCTCTTCTCATGGGGGGTACATGTTCGATTATTTGATACCTCAACTGAGCGACCGTATGCCCGTGTGTAACAAAATGATGTGGGATGGGTAGTAGGACCTGTTTACACCTAATCGTGGATTTATGTTTATTGATCCTGTCTCAGACATGTTGGGTGGTCTCCCCAACATATCCGAGACCACACGGACATTTTATGAGGTATATAACAAATGATAAACCCCAAGTCAAGTAGTCACGAATGTGGAATATTTTTCCCGTGTGTGGATGAGTAAAGGAATCTCCCAGAGTGAGATTATTGCACTGTAAGCAATGTAAACACGGGAAGTTTCCTTTCTTAGGAGCCCCTAAAAAGGTTTGACGTGATTCATTTTTGGATGATTCGATATCAGCCCTAACAAGACTGTCTCTTAAATTCTTAGGGCTTTTATGACAAAATAAGGGGAGTTCAGAGAACTCGGTCACTGAGGGTTAAGCGGTTTGGAGCAGGGGCCAATGTTTAGAGATGATGAGTGGTGAAAATGGATGGTAGGCATTCACGCATGTTATTCAGGGTTTGTTCACACGGCCTGTGCTGTGTGGTGATGTACGGGTGTTTGCTATGGTAGTAGGGTAGCCCCTGGACATGAATTTGGCATCCATTTCTTGAAATCTCAATTGGCGTTGCGCTGTGTCCGAGACGATCCTTTCAACCCTCTTATGTTGGGAAATGGGTAGAGCCTTTTTGGTGTGCGGAGGGTGGCAGCTGGAGAAATGCAATAGACTATTTCTATTGATGGGTTTTACATAAAGATCAGTACTTATCTGACCGATAGGTGATAGTTGTATTAGAGTATCCAAAAAAATTGAAGAAGAGGGGTCATAGTGCATTGTAAAAGGAAGTCCTGATCTGAATGAGTTAATCTCATAATGAAATCTATCGAGGGAAGAGCTGTCACCGTGCCAAATGGTGAAAATGTCGTCTATATATCTTTTCCACAAGACGACATGCTGTTTCCATAAGGGGTGATTGTAAATGTATGTCGCCTCGAAATGTGCCATGTAAATGTTTGCATATGGGGCGCCATATTAGACCTCATAGCTGTACCCCTCTATTGTATGAAAAATTGATCTTCAAAAAGAAAGAAATTGTGTCCAAGGACTAGGTGGAGTAGATCTATACAGAATGAGTGCTGAGCTGTTGTAAACGTGCATTGTGAATCCAGAAACCAATCTACTGCCCTAATGCCGTAACTATTTTCGATACTCTTATAGAAGCTATTCACATCAAATGTCACAAGAAGACAATTAGATGGAATTTAAGGTAATTGACTTAAGCAGGCTTTACACGCTACAACATCGCTCAAGTGATCTCGTTGGGGGTCACGGATTTTGTGACGCATATCCGGTCGCTTGAGCGATGCCGTTGCATGTGACACCTATGAGCGATTTTTCATCGTCGCAAAAACGTGAAAAATCGCTCATCGGTGACATGGGGGTCCATTCTCAAATATCGTTACTGCAGCAGTAACGAAGTTGTTCCTCGTTCCTGTGGCAGCACACATCGCTCTGTGTGACACCACAGGAACGAGGAACCTCACCTTACCTGCGTCCCGGCCACAATGCGGAAGGAAGGAGGTGGGCGGGATGTTACGCTTCTATTGGGTGGCGGTTCAGTGACGCTGCTGTGACGTCGCTGTGACGCTGAATGAACCGCCCCCTTAGAAACGAGGCGGTTCGCTGGTCACAGCGACGTTGCAGGGAAGGTAAGTCTGTGTGACGGGTCCGGGTGATGTTGTGCGATACGGGCAGCGATTGGCCCATGTCACACAACCGATGGGGGCGGGTACGCACGCTGGCGATATCGTTACTGATATCGCAGTGTGTAAAGCGGCCTTTAGATGTAGCAGGAAGTCGGATGTGTCTCTTAGATATGAGAGTATCTTAGGGACCAATGGTGTCAAGATTTTATCGATGGTGATGGCAAGGGGTGACAGGATAGATTCTGTTGAGGCAACAATGGGGTGGCCGGGGAGTGTCTGGAGGTTTTTATGAATTTTGGGCAAAGTGTAGAGCACTGGCTTGATGGGGTCTGTATTGATCAAAAACTCTGAGAGTTTGTTATCAATCGTTTTTTGTTCTAGATGATAATCCACTTTGTCCTTAATTTTTAACTGCATATCCCTTGTAGGGTCTCTAGAGATGGGTAGGTATGTGGCTCTATCCTCTAGTTGCTTGTGAATCTCGGCGATATAATATATTTTATCGAGTACCACTATCGCTCCTTCTTTGTCTGGCGGTTTTATAACAATTTTGGTATTGTTTTTGAGATCTTGGATGGCACTGCTTTCCTTTATCGTGATATTGTTTTTAACCTTATAAACATCATTTTCAATGGACTTGCCCTTGGGGCTTGATAAAGAACGCAGGCTGCGTTCGAAACGCTTTGCCACGCTGGGGCTTCCTGACTTTGTAAGCGTTATTTTATTTTATTGTTGGAAATAAAGCTTGAAAGATTTTTTACTATCATCCGGAAGCTGGATCCTCCTTTTTTTTCTTCTGAAGCTCAGCCCATTCAGAGTGCTTTGATCCATGCATGCTGGAAGTGTCAACAGATGAGCTGGATACCTACACCCTTTATCTCCACAAAATATTAGTGACAAACAATAATGAGCACCAATCGATTCTTTACTCAATAAATGAAATAAAGAATATAAAATACAAAAAGGTGTGAGAGATGAGATTTTTTTCTCTCTCTTCCAGATAACCGGCACAGTTAGCCAGTAAAATACATAATGAAACCCATGACCCCCCAGAAAACATTGAATGCTGGTCACGCATATGGCGCTCATTTGTCTTTAATGCTCAAAGTGGCCACCGTCAGCTGCAATGCACATCTGTGCTCTGGACAGCATATCTTGCTGCACATTGTGCAATATGGTAGGTGACACGTTTGCACAAGCATCTGTGATACGTCGTCGTAGGTCCTGCAATGTTGGTGGAGGTGTCGCATACACCTGCTGTTTGATGTAACCCCACAGAAATAAGTCCAATGGGGTCAGGTCAGGTGAGCATGGAGGCCACTCCATGCAGCCACGATACCCAGTGACTTGTAGGAAGGTCTCCATGAGGTATCGCTTCACGTCCGCAGCCTTGTGCGGAGGGGCGCCGTCCTGTTGGAACCATGCATCCCAGAGTTGAAGCAATGGCAAGTCAGAAACAAAATCGGTTATTACATCCTGCAGGAGGTGCAAGTAACGTGCTCCCGTTAACGTGCCCTCATAAAATACGGGACCGATTAGCCTGTTATTGTAAATCCCACACCACACATTAACCGACCAGCGTACTTGATGTCGGACTTGGACTGCACATCTGGGATTCTGCAGTGGCCAATGATGTGTGTTTTGTCTACTGTACATATTATTACGAGTGAAGCATTGCTCATCTGTCTATATCACGTTGGCAAGGAATGTTGGCTGGATCTCCAAGTGGTTCATTACAAAGTTGCACCACGCATAATGTCTCTCGTCATCCCCTGCCAGTAGTCGTTGCACAGGTGTCGGCCAGTATGGATGAGCCCCAGTATCATTCAGGATCCTCCAAACATGACTTTTCGAGAGGCCTGACTGCACCAATGTATAGTACGCTACATTGTGGATTGTTGAGGGCATATGCTAAAACATCTTCACGTTGCACTCGCCGGCGTAGATCAACTGGCTGGCGGGTCCGTGTTCTACTGGTTATGCAGTCCGTCTCCCTCAAACGTTTCACCGCATTTGAGATGGTTTTATATGATGGATGCGGACCACCTCTAAAACGTTCATGATAAAGCCGCTCTGCCGCTTTTGCATTGCGACCACATTCCCTGTAGATTAAAACCATCTCGCAATAGTCATTAGTAGAATATTGCTCCATGACCAGGAGGTTGCCACACCGTGGGGGGCGCTACCCAGGGGAAGGGGTCTACACTGGCCCTACCGGCTATGTACCCTGCGTTCGCCCTCAAACCATGGGTATGCTTGATGGTAGTGAGGCATGGCCCTCCAACCTGGCCCTGTCTCCTACAAGGACCCTGGATTAAGATCCCCTACCTTCACCCACGTGATCACTCCAGTAGATAGCACCAAAAATGACAAAGAAAAAAAATTCACTTCTGCAGACTTCTCCTGTCTGCAGAAGGCTTAGGGAATGAAGACTAGAGTTGAGCGCGGTTCGCAGTTTGTGGTTCTCCAGTTCGCGGTTCGAGTGATTTTGGGGGCTGTTCTAGATCGAACTAGAACTCGAGCTTTTTGCTAAAGCTCGATAGTTCTAGTTACGGTCGAGAACGGTTCTAGCAGCAAAAAGCCAAGCTAATTACTAGCTGGCTTTCCGCTGTAATAGTGTAAGTCACTCTGTGACTCACACTATTATGAAATTTCAGCGTATAGTGTGCGGGAACAGCGCATTCAGCATTCAGATCACTACTGCTGGGATAATGGCGATCGCCATTTTTTTTTTTTTCTTGTCTTCCATCCCTAAGCGCGCGCGTGTAGTGGGGCGGGCCAGCATGTCAGCCAATCCCAGACACACACACAGCTAAGTGGACTTTTAGCCAGAGAAGCAACGGCATGTGTGATAGGATGTCCATGTCACATGTCCCTGTATTATAAAAACGGGTATCTGCCCGTCCGGACGCCATTATCTCTTCTGCGTCTGGGTGTCAGTCACCGCTGGCATAGCTCCGGTCTCCGATACTGCTGTGTACGCTCTACACACAGCGCTATACAGAATAGGGATAGAAGTTTCTATTAGCCCTTGTAAGGGCTAATAACAGCAGGCTCAGAGCCATAGGTGACAGTCAGGTCCATGGAAACAGATTTTAACAGCTACAGATAACAGCGTCTGTGTAGCTAAGGTCAGGGACTTCCTCGCTGCATTTCCCCATTAGTAGGGATAGAAAGTGAGGCTTCCTTTCCTGTACACTGACCCACAACCCTGCCACTGTACCCTCCTGCCCTTTGCACACTCAAGCTCATTGTTACTAAGCCATTATACTAGCAAACACTGAGTAAACTTAGTGGCATCCTAAAAGTGGTTGTTGGACTTCCATTAGTGTCCCACTAGTGCAAATCTATTTGCAGCACCTCTGCATTGCACACTCAAAATCATTGTTACTAAGCCATTATACTAGCAAACTATGCTGCCAGTTTAAGGGCCGTAGTTGCATTGTCAGGGATAGTTATTGTTGTTTATTTTTCTGTTAATAAAGATAAACCACCGCTGCACCATCTCTTAATTTTTACTACCACATTTTAAGTGCACAATCTTGTCGCAATCAAAATGAGTGGCAAAATGACAGATGCTGGTGGAAAGGGGAAGAGGCGTGTTGGAAAAGGAAAAAAAGGGTTTGTCCGTGGGGAAGGTGGCAAAGCTCCATTAACATCTGCTGAAGATTGACCATCTTCCAGCAAAAGTAAGATGTCTGCTACTTACCGTGGACAATCCGATGTGCTCCCTTTTTTATGGACACGAACAACTGTAACAAAGGTAGATGATGGCCAAAAAAAGAAAATGCTTGAATGGATCTCAAGTTATCCAACAAGTGCCCTCTCCACCACCTCAACTACCGCATCCAAAAAACACCAGTCCTCTGAGTTGTCATCCCAATCACACTTGCTTTCTCCCAGCTCTGTAGTCTCCATCCGCCCTGCACAGTATGGTGGAACTGAGATGGCTGAGTCTGCAGAACTGTTCAGTCACACTATATCCTGGGAATCAGAGGTCTGCTCACGAGCTACAGTGAGTACAGACCAGGAAATGGTCTGCAGTGATGCCCAGAACCTTTGTGACTCTGATTCAGGCCATGAGGACCAAGTTTCTGAGCATAATGTTGACCCTTATTCACAAACTGTAACACCTGTTGTTATAGACAATGAGGAACATACTGATGACGATGAGACGCAGATACCAGATTGGGATGACAACTTACATATTGGTTCACGTCAGGAAGAGGCTCGGTCTGAGGGTGAGGGGAGTGCAAACATAACGCTTGATGAGGAAGTTCTAGATCCCACCTACTGTCAACCCACAGTCAGGCACTCGAGGAGGTCAACAGAGGCGGTGGAGGAGGATGCTACTGATGACGAAGTTACCTTGCACCTTCCTGGACAGAGGAGTAGTACTGGTAGCACGTCTACAACTGCATCCTCAGCCACCACTCTGCCTCTGAGCACTAGTCGGGGGGGCTCAGCAGGTAGCATGCCCTCTAAGCCTTGCCTAGCCTGGACCTTTTTTGACATAGAAAAAGATCGCCCAAATCATGTGATATGTAAAATTTGTCGTGATTCTGTTAGTAGAGGGCAAAACCTCAGGAGTTTGACAACTTCTTCCATGAATCGTCACATGAATAAATATCATATGTCCCAGTGGGAAGCTCACCGTGCTGCAATGCGGTCTAGCGGAGTGAACCATCCACCGCCTGCCCCTTCAAGTGCATCCGCGCACTCTTCATCTTCTAGGACTGTGGGGACAGCTGTCACACCTGGTTTTCCACGCACAACTTCCACCACTGTAACCGCAACAGGCAGTTTGCTTGGTAGGTCATCATTTGGTTTGGAAGGGGAAACAAGTGCATGTGTACAGCTCTCTCAGACATCGATAGCATCAACGTTGGATGAAGGCAACATCATGTCTACGCCTGCACTTTCCTCACAAACCTGCATTTTTCCAGGGACACCCTAATCCCCACCGTCTACACACAGCAGCCAGATCTCTGTCCCTCAGATGTGGTCAAATAAAAGGCCATTTCCTGCGACCCATGACAAAGCTAAGAGGTTGACTTTATCCCTCTAAGCTCTTGGCTACTGAAATGCTGCCTTTCCGCCTGGTGGACACACAGGATTTTCGAGACCTTATGTCTGTCGCTGTGCCCCAGTACCATATGCCCAGTCGCCACTACTTCTCTAAGAAAGGTGTGCCTGCGCTACACCAGCATGTCACACACAACATCACCGCTTCCTTGAGAAACTCTGTGTGTGAACGGGTGCATTTCACCACCGATACTTGGACCAGTAAGCATGGACAGGGACGTTACATGTCGCTGACTGGGCACTGGGTAACTATGGTGAAAGATGGTGAAGGGTCTGCTGCACAAGTCTTGCCGTCCCCACGACTTGTGTGTCAATCCTCTGTCTGTCCAAGTTCCGCCACTGCTTCTGCCTCCTCCACCTCGTCTGGGTCCTCCAGCTCCTCCCCAAGCCTGCCTGGTCAGGCCACCAGCGTTGTAACTGCGCAGAAGGAATCACGCACCCCTCATTACTATGCTGGCAGCAGAGCACAACGGCATCAGGCGGTCTTTAGCTTGAAATGTCTTGGAAATAAGATTCACACAGCGGCTGAGTTGTGGGCAGCTCTGGAGACTGAGTTTAATAAATGGTTGTCTCCACTCAACCTGCAGCCTGGTAAGGCCATGTGCGACAATGCTGCAAACCTGGGTGCGGCCCTTCGCCTAAGCAAGGTGACACGCGTGCCTTGTATGGCTCATGTGTTGAACCTTGTTGTCCAGCAATTTTTAACACAGTATCCCGGCCTAGATGGCCTTCTGAACAGGGCACGAAAACTGTCTGCTCACTTCCGCCATTCAACCACTGCTGCTGAGCGACTTGCATCGCTCCAGAAGTCTTTCATCCTGCCGGTTCATCGCCTGAAATGCGATGTGCCGACATGCTGGAATTCGACTCTCCACAAGTTACAGCGACTGTGGCAGCACCGTCGAGCCCTGGTGCAATACGTCATGACGTATAGCCTGGGCCAACGAGATGCAGAGGTGAGGCAGATCACCCTGATGGAGTGGTCTCAGATCAAGGACCTATGCACCCTTCTGCACAGTTTCGACATGGCGACGAATATGATTAGCGCTGACAATGCCCTTATCAGCATGACAATTCCAGTCATTTACATGCTGGAGCACACGCTAAACACTATTCGGAGTCAAGGGGTGGGACAACAGGAAGGGGAGGAACTACAGGAGGATTCATATGCGCAAGACACAACAACATCACCAAGGTCCAGACGTTCATCATCACCAACGCGGCAGGCATGGGACCATGGGGGACAAGGATCAACAAGGGCGCATAGTAGCAGGCAAAATGTTGAGGAAGGTGCAGGAGAACATGAAGAAATGTTGGACGAGCTGTCCATGGACATGGAAGACTCAGCGGATGAGGGAGACCTTAGTCAAATTTCTGTTGAAAGAGGTTGGGGGGAGATGTCAGAGGAAGAAAGAACGGTTAGCACCTCTATGCCACAAACACAGCGTGGACTTGGTCCGCATGGCTGCGCAAGACACATGAGCGCCTTCTTGCTGCACTACCTCCAACATGACCTTCGTATTGTCAAAATTAGAAGTGATGATGGGTACTGGCTTGCCACACTATTAGATCCCCGGTACAAGTCCAAATTTTGTGACATAATTCCAGCCATAGAAAGGGACGCACATATGCTGGAGTATCAGCAGAAGCTGTTACTCGATCTTAGCTCGGCTTTTCCACCAAACAACTGTTGTGCAGGGAGTGAATCTCCCAGTTGTAACTTGACAAACATGGGACGGTCTCGTCATCTTCAACAGTCTACCCGTACCAGTAGCACCGTATCTGGTGCTGGTAACAGCAATTTTATTGAATCTTTTCATAATTTTTTTAGACCATCCTTTGCAAGGCCACCAGAGACAACAAGTCTGAGACATAGTCAACAGCTGGAGAGGATGATACAGGAGTATCTCCAAATGAACATTGATGCCATGACTTTGCAAATGGAGCCTTGCTCATTTTGGGCTTCAAATCTTGAAAAATGGCCAGAGCTCTCAACTTACGCCTTGGAGATTTTGTCGTGTCCAGCTGCCAGCGTTGTCTCTGAACGTGTCTTCAGTGCTGCTGGGTGTGTGCTGACAGATAAGCGCACGCGTCTGTCCAGTGACAATGTGGACAGACTAAAGGCTGCTTTACATGGTACGACCGATTGTGCGATTTCGATCGTACCCGCCCCCGTCCTTTTTGCGTCACGGGCAAATCGCTGCCCGTGGCGCACAAAGTCGGTAACCCCCGTCACATATACTTACCTTCCATACGACCTCGCTGTGGGCGGCGAACGTCTACTTCCTGGAGTGGGAGGGACGTTCGGCGTCACAGCGACGTCACACGGCCGCCGGCCAATAGAAGCGTAGGTCCGGAGATGAGCAGGATGTGAACATCCCGCCCACCTCCTTCCTTCCACATAGAGCCGGCGGCTGACGCGGGAGGCAGGTACGCGATGTTAATCGCTCCCGTGGTGTCACACGGAGTGACGTGTGATGCCACGGGAACGATGAACAACCGTCGCCCGATTTCAGGACCGATATTATGGAACCTAGCGAGCAGTACACGACTCACGATTTGTGAGTGATACTGCGTCGCTAGGAGGTGTCACAGAGGCCGGCATCGCCAGCGATGCCAGATGTGCGTCACAAAAACTGTGACCCCGACGATCTATCGCACGATAGATTGTCTGGTGTAAAGCAGCCTTTACGTTCATCAAAATGAACAAGTCATGGATCCACAAGGAATTTACTACCCCTGTGTCATCCTGGGGAGAGTAAATGCTTGTGGATTTTGAATGCGCTTGATGCAAATCTACCTGTGAAGTGTACAACTGGGGCACAAGTGCTGCCACTGAAGGGGTGGGTGTGTGTTGGGCCCAATTTTTGGAAAAAAGGGAGACTCCGCTTGGAGTAACCTTGCGGTGTTTTACATGATTTTAGAAGGGCATGCCATGCCTAAATCTGTGTCTCCTCTTCTTTTTCCTTGTTCAGTCTTTTGTTTTCGCATGAGTATATGTCCTTGTCACTTTCCCATGTGTTTGTGTTGTGAGTTTTGTCACCTTTTGGACACCTTTGAGGGTGTTTTCTAGGTGTTTTTATGTGTTTGTGATTGCCTCCCATTGTTTCCTATGCGGTTCGAGTGGTTCGCCGAACCGGTTCGCCGAACCGAACTCGAACGAGACCTCCATTCGGCGAACCGAACTAGAGCCGAACCGCGACCGGTTCGCTCATCTCTAATGAAGACACAACACTTCCTTTCTCACAGGCTGTCTCCACCAACAGAAGATGAAAATAACTAGCACTGTGTGAAGGTTAGTGGGACTATTTAAAGGCCAGACTAATTAGTAACTGCCAGCACCTGAGGGACTGCTTTCAAGCACACATGCCAAAGAAGCTTTAACCCATCAGGTGCTAAAAGGAAAAAACATCAGTATAAACACGGATGAGTCGTGCTGGATAGAAAAGTGTGACAGAGGTCTGTTGGGCAACCCTTTGAACAATCCCATTTACTGTACAGTATGTACTATTAGCAGTCTACAGTATTTTGTCAGGTATGACGTTGCACACTTATTTGCATAATAGGGTAATTCCCCATTTTATACGTTCTAATCATAGCTTTTCTGTATGCAAGCTGTCGATTCGTATTGAATTGATGATGCCTTTTCAACTTTGTAATTCACTTTTTTTCTGTATCTCGTTCCGTTTGAGATAAAAATTCTAACTCTGTTGTTTTCCACCAGGTGGCGCTATAGGTGGTTTCATTGCGTAGCGCATGGCTACTTTACTATACCTAGACACCACTTCTATGCCTATAGCTGCTGCCATTCTCAAGTTAATGGCGGTGGACAGATATGGGTGGACACACTGTATATCTGTCTACTATCTATCTATGTATCTCTATCACATATCTATCTGTCTGTATCTAACTGTTATCTGTCTAATCTATTTTATCGATCTATTTCTCAATTATGGTATATACTGTATCTGTCTGTCTATCTCGCTATTATATATATATCTCTATTATTTATCTGTCTATCCATATATCTCTCTACTATATATCTATCCATCTTTTTTCTGTCTATCAATCTGTCTGTCTATCCGTCTATCTGTCTGTCCATTATCTATCTGTCTGTCTATTATCTATCTATCATATATCTTTCTATCCCTCTATCTATTGATCTGTCTGTCTGATATGTACTGTATTTGTCAATTTATCTATCCAGCATTGATCTGGCATACTGAGACACTGTTAAATGCCTCGGTGGGCTCTCCAACTGGATCTAGAGAGGATCCGCCGGCAGGGGCACCATTGGCATCAAAGATGTGGTGCTCCAGCGCAGAACATCTTGCCCTAAGCCCAGACTCCTCTGCAACCACCGCACTGATCTGTGTCGGCGTCGCATTGCCCCGATACAGTTCAATTCTGTGACAGAGCACAGAGCAAGAGCTTCATGCTCTATCACTGCCCGTTTCCTAAGCCTCAGATTGCTACTGGCCTGTGGCATACGAGAACGTATGCCCACAAGGGCAGTGCAGTGACATCATTCCATCATGCTTCTGGAGGCCGCCATAGATGAGGAGATGGAGGCTGCGGTGCTGGGAATCAGGATTAGGTGAGTATAATATTTTTTTAATGTCTATATGGGATCTGTGGGGGCTCCTGTTACATATAAGAAGCTATGTGGGGGCCCCTGCTGTACATAGGAGGCTGTGTGAGGGTTCTGCTGTGTGTAGATGGCTGTGTGGGGGCTCCTGCTGTGTATAGGAGGCTGTGTGGGGGCTCCTGCTGTGTATAGAAGGCTTTATGGTTGCTCCTGCTGTATATAGGAGGCTGTGTGGGGGCTCCTGCTGTGCATAGGAGGCTGCGTGGGGGCTCCTGTTGTGCATACGAGGCTATGTGGGGGGCTGCTCCTGTGCATAGGATGCTGTGTGGGGGGCTCCTACTGTGTATAAGAGGCTGTGTGGGGGGCTCCTGCTGTGTATAGGAGGCTGAGTGGGGGCTCCTGCTGTGTATAGGAGGCTGTGTGGTGGCTCCTGCTGTGCATAGGAGGCTGTGTGGTGGCTCCTGCTGTGCATAGGAGGCTGTGTAGGGGCTCCTGCTGTGCATAAGAGGCTGTGTGGGGTCTCCTGCTGTGTTTAGAAGGTTGTGTGGTGGTTCCTGATCTGATAGGAGGCTGTGTGGGGGCTCCTGCTGTGCATAGGAGGCTGTGTGGGGGCTCCTGCTCTACATAGGAGGTTATGTGGGGGCTCCTGCAGGTATTTACATATAGTTGTAGTGTGGTCTCTAGATTTAACTCCTGTGGACCCCAAACACCCCAGTCCGACCCTGCATCCATTTATCTTTTATATAGTATCTATGTGTGTGTCATGTATATGGTGTAATTTATGCAGTGGCAAAACGACTGGGCCTGTGGGTGATGGGGGCCATTACTATTTCCTTGGATGCATGGTTGAAAATCATTGAGGAGCGGATGGCCACTGGCTCCCTGTTTCGCCCTTGCTCTGCAGCTGTGGGTCCCAGACAGGTGTAATGACATCAGGCAGAGCCTGTAACGTGATGCCAGTGGGCCCTGCAGCTGCGATCAGAGTGGGTGCAGAGCATGTGTAGGGGGTAATAGATACTTAAATATTTATTATGCACCCTACATATGCCCTGTACCTGTCACGTATAGTGTGCAATCAACTGGGGAGAGGAAAGCTCATGCATAAGGGACGCGCAATCCAAAGGATAAAACCATATCACAGTGATCCTCAATATAATTAATAGTCCATTTTATTAAACAATCAAGATTACACACAAAACATGATTAAAATCATTTAAAATACATATCAAATGTACAAAAAAAACCCACATCTCTCATGATGGGAATGAGGGGTGCCACCCTGTGCAAGGAATGAAATAATGTATAAATAAGTCCAATCACTGAGGGACAGATAACCTGCTGCCGTATTTCCTGAATTGCATATGTTAGAGCAAATAAACAATCTATTAGGATAAATCCTGTGCCAGGAACAACACCTGTAAGTTGTACTGGTAACTGAAAATTACAGCTGAGAATGGCCCTGAATGGAGCCAACCAATCCATGCGGTTCAAAAATGATTCATACAATTTATTGATGAAGTCATCAGGAATAGCAAAGAATGCAGTCTTACATACATCCCAGAGTTCATAGATTCTTTGGTTTTGTCTTCCAAGCTTCCTCTTTCATCCGACCCCAAACATGCTCAATGATGTTCATGTCTGGTGACTGGGCTGGCCAGTCCTTGAGCACCTTGATCTTCTTTGCCAGGAGGAACTTTGTCGTAGAGATGGATGTGTGAGATGGAGCACCATCCTGCTGCAGAATTTGACCCCTTTTATGATTGAGAATGTAAGAAACAGCTAACATTTCTTGATATTTTAGGCTATTGATATTGCCTTCCACCTTGCAAATGTTTCGCACAACCCAATACTGAATGTAACCCCAGACCATGATCTTCCAGCCACCAAACTTAACTGTTTTCTGGATCCATACAGGCTCCAGTAGGTCTCCTGCAGTATTTGCGGAAGCTGTGGTGTAATTCAACTGAAGAGTCATCAGAGAAATCCACCTTATGCCACTTTTCCAGCATCCATCTGTTTAGCAGGCTGTGGGACTTGGCAAATGCCACACTTTTTTTTAATTGCCTTTTGTTTAGTGCTGGCATCTGGGCACTGATTCGACCATGGAGGCCATTTCAAGACAGAATCCTACGAACTGTTCTAGTTGACACAGGGACTTGAGGTGACCAGGCCTTTTAGAGCTCTGCTGCAGTGGAGAAGGGGCTGGCCTTGGATTTTCTAACCAACAAACGTTCCTCCTGAGCAGTTGTCTTGTGGGGTCTGCTGGACCTGGGCTTGTCAAAAACATCTCCAGTCTCTTCAAATCTTTTTTTTAATTTTTTGTACTTGATTCTGAGACACATTAACCCCTTCACGACCTTGGACGGATCTATCCGTCATGGAGCGTGTCATGTTAAGCCCCGCCCCCTGCCGCGGGCAGGCGGCGGTTGGCACACATATCAGCTGTTTTCAACAGCTGACATGTGTGCCTGCATGTTGCAAGTGGAATCGCTTCCACTCGCAACATTTAACCCCTTAAATCTCGCTGCCAAAGTCTGGCAGCGAGATCTATATGCGCGCGGCCATGATTTTTACTTACCGCCGCCCCCACCGGAAGTCACGTGCGTGATCACGTGACTTTCGGTGGTTGCCATGGTAGCACAGGGTCATGTGATGACGCCTGCAGCTATGACGTTTCACTTTCGTTTTCACCCGGCCCGGAGCCGAATGAAACAGGAAGTGACCGTATCTGCTGTTTACAGCTGTGTAGTTGTGATCAGCAGATAGATCAGAGCGATCGGATTGCTGATCGCTATAGCCCCCTAGGGGGACTAGAAAAATAAAAATAAAAAAATGTAAAAAATAAAAAAATAAATAAACCTAAAAGTTCAAATCACCCCCCTTTCACCCCATTGAAAATTAAAGGGTTAAAAAATAAATAAATATACACATATTTGGTATCACCGCATTCAGAAATGCCCGATCTATCAAAATATAAAATCAATTAATCTGATTGGTAAACGGAGTAGTGGCAAAAATATTCCAAACGCCAAAATTATGTTTTTTGGTCGCCGCATGTTTTACGCAAAATGCAATAACAGGCGATCAAAACGTAGCATCTGCGCAAAAATGGTACCATTAAAAATGTCAGCTCGAGACACAAAAAAATAAGCCATCACTGAGCCATAGATCCCAAAAAATGAGAACGCTACGGGTTTCGGAAAATGGCGCAAAACGTGTGCCACTTTTATTGGACAAACTTGTGAATTGTTTTTAACCCCTTAGATACAAGTAAACCTATACATGTTTGGTGCCAACAAACTCACACCAACCTGAGGCATCACATAGATACATCAGTTTTACCATATAGTGAACACGGTGAATAAAACATCCCAAAAACTATTGTGTTATCACACCTTTTTTGCAGTTTTTCCACACTTGGAATTTTTTTGCTGTTTTCCAGTACACTATATGGTAAAACCTATAGTTTCATTTAAAAGTACAACTCGTCCCGTAAAAAACAAGCCCTCATATGGCAAGATTGACAGAAAAATAAAAAAGTTACGGCTCTCGGAAGAAAAGGAGCAAAAAACAAAAAAACGCAAAAATGGAAAGTGCCCGGGGGCTGAAGGGGTTAAAGGTGTCAGTCACCTCTTCAGTGGATCTGGTCTTCAGCCTCTTGATAATCAAAGCTTTGGTCGCAGGGTGGATTTTTGGCATGTTGTCAGTGGTCAAGTTGCAGTTCAAGTGAAGGTCTGGGGTGCTGGGTGTCCTTTTATACACACCCACTAATTAACCGATCATTTATTAAGCACAGGTGAGGATGTAAACTAGGATTGGGTGCATTATATGACAAGGTGACAAAAAGTCACACAAAATATTAAATATGGCTCTAATAGCACCACAACTTCATTCACTAATGTTATGCAACATATCTTCGTATTAAAAGTTAATTATTTGTTTGAATTTCACATTACTTTCTGTGGGCGCCAAAACTTTTTTCTTGCCAAAATCTGACCTTTCTGTGTTCATGAAATGATCAATATTTCAGCTTTGCCGCAACTTTATTTTCATAACCTAAACCAAATTTGGGAGGGTTTCAGCTTTCAAAAGTGTAATTTATGAAACCAATGGATGAATTTAAAGTCAGGTTATAAGCGTTCATTTACATAACATGGATAAGGGACAGAACTTTTGTCAGGGACTGTACGTCTCACCATGCCTGGCTTGTTTCATAGAAAATACAGACACTTATGATGTGGCACCCTTTATGCACCCCATGATTCGGCAGCATGAAACTAATGTCAGTTTTCCTTTAACAAATGATATAGTGATTTTACACTTTTTCTAAATCTTAGATTTCTTGATGTATAGTTTATAGTTTTCTACATAGGCAAAGAAAGCAATCAGTTTATTATGTGGGTGTGTGATACATCTGTTAGTTACTATATAAAGGTAAAGATATCAATATTTACAAGAAAACACCAAACAAAGATGTCTGAGCAGATGAACGTGTCTTTAACCATTTGATGCCTGCAGATACTTTATTCTTTGATGCGACAGTGATTTTTTTTAATTTACATTTTGGCATCACTATATTTCAAAAGCCAAAACTGTTTTAATTTCATTATTGATAAAGTCGAATCATGGCTTACCTTTGTTTTCTATTGTCTCCATTTTGGAGATATATGTATTGAAAATGATTTATACATTTTTTGAGGTGGGGGGTACAAACTTATGCAATAGTATTTTGTATTTGGATTTTACAGTATTTGTTCTGTGGAATAACTGAGATATTAATTTTTTTCCATAGTATCATATATTGTGATTCCTAATTTTTTTTTACGTTTTACTACTTTTGAGAGCTAAACACATTTTTTTTTTTTTTTTTTATAAACATAGAATTTGTTTTTGTGTAACCAAATTGTGAGAGCCATACATTTTTGGATTATTCAATGGACTGTGTTATAAGAAGGCTTATTTTTTGTGTGGAACAAGCTTTCATTTACATTGTATTATATTAGTGGACATATAATATTTGGAGAAGAAGTTTTTGGTACATTTTTTGTAAGACTTTCATTGTGTGTCTCACTGTTTCAAAGTGTTAATTTTGAAAGAAGACTCAAATCCATTGAATGCAACATATGCTGATACATGTTGATATAGAGAAAGACAAAAAAACATGAGCAGATGCTAATTTCCCCATATTAAGGGAAAAAAAATTCTTCCCTACTCCACATATGGCAATCAGACTAGTTCCCTGGATCAAAGTCCCATCACAGAATCTAGTAACAATAAAATGTAATAGATTTTTTCATGAAAGGCATCCAGGCTCTGCTTGAACGTCTTTAGTGAATCGACCATTACAAATGTCGTCATATACATTTCCGCAGTCTCACTGCCCTTACAGTAAAAAAATTGCCATCTATCATGATGATTAAACTTTCTTCTTTGTAGACAGAGAATGCCCCTTTATCATCATTAGAGGAATGTGTGTACTGTTCAGACATATATTTGTACATTGCAGTAAGATAGCACTAAATGGGTTTTTTTTTAGATGGAATAACCCCAAATTTAATAGCTTGTCTAGGTAACGCAGTCTACACATTCCCTTAATAACCCTGGTTGCACTTCTCTACACCTGCTTAATTCCGCTATATTTTTCTTAGATATCGAAGACCAAAATTGTACACAGTATTCTAATGATGTCATGCCTAGTAGAGATGAGCAGACCTGCCAAGGTTCGGTTCGGTTCATGTTTGTCAACTTTCCTAGTGTTTGCCGAACAGCTCGACAAACATATCCGAACACCATTGAATTCAATTGGAGGCAAAACATATGTAACTTATGTAACTAATACTTGACATGGCCGTGATGGGGCTGGAAGTGTATAGTTTCTGCAATAGTGTATACGTGAACAGTTGCAAAACAAAGCCAAACTTAGCCAATTTTTGAAAAAAGTGTTTGGGAATCTGATCTCGACCCAAATGATCCAAGGCACGTGCTAAGCTTGAGATTGTTGAACCTTTTTCAAACAGGCTTGCTCATCTCTAATGACTAGTGACTTGTATAGAGGAAAAACTAAGTTTTTGTAATCAACACATATGCCTTATCAATAAAGATGAGCAGACTCGTAGATGTTCGGGTTCTACAGGATTGACTTGAAAAAAACCCGTTTGGTTCAGGAATGACACTTGACCCAAACTTGACCCCAGATAATGAACCCCATATAAGTCAAAGGGGACCCGAACTTCTGTGCAGAACAATGACTGTAAATTGGTCGCACTAAGGGTTAGGGGGCTTTAAGAAGAAACGAAATGAGGAGAGAGCAGGACAATTAAACATAGTGTGCCACCCTCTGTGCCATCATCTGTGATTGGTTGCGGTCAGACTGCTATATATGCCACCGCCACCCACCCTGTGTGCTGGCATCTATAATTGGTTGCAGTCAGTCTGTTCTATTGAATGTAAAAATAAATATAGAAATAATTTTAAAAAATCATGTCTAGTCTCCCCTATTTTGCTATCCAGCCAGATAAAGCAGCAGATTGGGTCTGATATCAGGTTGGGAAAAGGCCAGTATCCATGACTCTTCGTTTTCCCACCCTGATAATAGCAGCCCCAGCTGCCACTTTTGCCTTGGCTGTTTAAGCAAAAATAGCTGTGACTTCATACTTAAATAAATATTTAAAAATATAGTGTGGGGTCCCCCCATTTTGATAACCAGTCAAGGTAAAGCAAACAACTGAGGGCTGGTATTATCAGGCTTGTAAGGTCCATGGTTATTGTCCCTTCCCAGCCAAAAAATAGCAGCCCACAGCCACTTCAGAAGTGGCAAATCCATTAGATGTGCCAAATCTGGTGCTTTACCCAGCTCATCCCAACTTCCCTGGTGTGCTGGCAATCAGGGTAATACTTGTGGGCTTGATGATAGAAGTGACTGCTTCCTGCACCTCCGAAACACACTGAGACTAAAGGCAGTGGGAAGCTGCTGGCTTTGAGAAGTGGCGACGTCAGTAAGGCCACCTGCGTTCACAGCTGGTGGTTCTCACAGTACCCTCTGTGTGTTTGAGCCAGGCAACTGTTAACTTCGGTAACCTTACGGAAGTCACTGGAGTTCACAGCTGGCCAGCTTGAACTGTGGTGGCCTCACTGACATTACTGACTTTTTACCCAGCCCGTACGGGCAACACCCGGACCTAACCTGGACTTGGGCAAGGGGTACCAACCTGTGTTTTAGAGGTGGCATCAGGGCTAGGTTGTTTTGGGTGGGTGAGGTGAGAAGGACCTGGTCCATCCAGTCCCGGTTTGCATACGTAACGTTTAAGAAGAGTGCCTCCCATAAGGGAAGAATTAGAATATACTTCGATGTACATATGTTATTATAATTGTGATTATGTTTTCTACCTTTTTCTACAGTTCCTGTTAAATAAATGTTGGTGGTCGGACAGCCCGCGGACGGTCTGTATTAAACCAAGGGGGAATGTGATGCCCTGGCAAAACCAGGTAGGTCACACATAGGCCCCCGCATAACATCTTCCCTCACCTAGGTTACATGCAGCCGACCTGAAACCCTAGTCACCCCCTCTTAGGGCAAGACAGGCACACCAGTGGGTGGGACCAGGTGGTTAGGAAACGACCACCTAGGGGTCTAGACAGCTCGGGCCGGGAAAACAGTAGTTCGAGTTGTAGTTCAAGTGGAGAGGAGTGTGGGCTGGAGCTAGGTGTAGCTCCAGCAGAGGAAGTTCAAGTTGAACGGTGCCAGGGTCAGAGCCCTGGTACCTTGGCTAGGTGGCAGATGGTGGTCTCCGTCAGCAGGAGACGGGAAGAAGGCTCGACAGATCCGAGGAGGACCAGAGAAGGGTTGGAGCCCACCGGTACCAACACCGGAGACCCGACCGGAAACTGTGCACAGATGGGGTACTCGGACCCTGAAGTCAGGACCGAAACCAGCGGCCTAGCTAATTAACCGATTGAGGGCAGAATTATAGGTCCTGTCCCAACCAAAGTCCCAAAAGCAGACAACCACCGACAGTGAGGGATAGGGCAACCGCCAGGGCCCATAGATCCCACGGGTCAGCGTCAGCGGGCATGGCTCCTTAGGCACACAGAAAGCCAGGAGTGAGCTCCTGAGTTCCAAACCAGGCAGCCCACAATACACAAAAACAGTGCAGAGGAAAGGACAGTGACCACCAGCCCGGGTGGGCGGACCAGCAAACAACCGGCCGCGGCGGCCGGCCAGCAGCACCTTGGTTTACCAAAAGACTCGTGTGATTCATTCAATAGTGAGTAACCAACTATCCCCTGGTCCATCTGGGCGGGCAAGCCCCTGCCATCGCCATACCCTGCACAGATACACTGGGCCCCGGGGCAGCCATTCCTACCGGAGGGGTTAACATCCGGCTGCCATTACATCTCCCCCGGTTTTCCCACGACAGCAGCGGTGGTGTCCCACATCACCACACACCATGGATGGCGTCACAGACATTCTACAATCAATCCCGTATAAATACGTCCCCCTTTTATTCTGAGTGTCCGCGCGACCCCCGGGTCCGGGGAACCCCTTGAGCTGTACCGTAGGCCCCGGATCCGAGCAGCGCCGGCTGCTGGCACGGGGGCGGCACAGGAGCATTGATGACACCGTCGTAGATTAAACATTGTTAATCATGTGTTATTTAAATGCACTATATATATATACATATACATATACATATATATATATATATATATATATATATATATATATATACACTTTATTATAGGGTATATGCTCATTTTATGTTTTCCTCCCGGGTTTTGTCTGTGAAAAGGCAACGGTGTGAATGTGCTCCTATTGCTCGTATACTAACTTTGCTTTGGCTTATTTTTTCTTGTTTTTCAATGTCTATTCTTAGTTATGAGGTTATTTTTATTGATACATTCCAAGAAAGCAACTCTTTGAAAATCTATCAAAAATTATGGTTATGAGTTATGCAGATTAAAGGCTGGGGACACTGGATCACTGCTTGCACCCTTCTCTGTGAAACGGTAATTAAAGGGAAGGTATCATCAAAAAAAAAATAAAAAAATAATAACTGAAAAAATGTAAAGTAATAATGTTTAAATGTTTTGTTTAAATATTATTATTTTTTTTTAATTGTGCAAAATATAAAAAAAAAATTAAAAAATTTGATATTTTCCACTGTTAAACACTAGGGGGAGCAGCTTCTTAAATCCTACTGAATTTCCACTGTATAAAAAGCTCAGATTACAGCCTGCCGTAAAGTAGGCAGAGTCTGCTCTCCTGTGTGTGATGGCACGCCTCCCCCCTCCTAATCTGAGTGTTTACAACAGATAACAGAGAATTAACAACCTCAAGTCCTATTTAATGGAAATTAGCACTCCATATAGCATAATTTAAACACAACCATGGACATCAGTGGACGCCCATATCAAGGGAGTGACACAAAAGAACAGTAAAAAAGACACCTTAATTGATATTCATTAAAAATATTTAAAAGCAAGCAAAAGGCACCAAATACAAAAGAGGGACACGGACAGGAAAAATTAGAATAAGAATAATTTTTCACAGGTTGAAGAGTATACGCCTGTGCCAGCGCAACTCTGAATTAAATAATGGAAGCTGAACAAATTGCTATATCCTATAGACCTGTATTACACATTGGTTATAATAAATACTTAATTAATTGCCATACAGGTGGATCTCCACCAAAAGGCAGTGCATATATGTAATAAATCACCATGTGCAGGACTCAGAGCATAGCAATAACACGTTCCATTGGTAATAGAATACAACCAATTACTACCCCTCATTAATCTCGACTCACATGCTACCTGTGCACAGCATACACCAGGATCCTGCCAGTGCAAGTCCCACCCCTTATCGGGGCAACCATCCCAAAATGGGGCTGGATGTATAGTATAAAATTCACCAAGCAAATAAGGTGAACAGATGTATATATTAACAGAGCACAGTATATGCGATGCACAGGCAGCTGAGTCAGTGCCAAAGGGGGAGCGGGTGTTAATGAGCAAGCCGGCAAAACAGGCACACAGACAAGTAAAAAGTAACAGATTACATCACCTGAAAATATCCTGCCGTGACCCTCACACTCCGACACGTGTTTCGCAGTAGCTTTCTCAAGGAGCTCCTTGAGAAAGCTACTGCGAAACACGTGTCGGAGTGTGAGGGTCACGGCAGGATATTTTCAGGTGATGTAATCTGTTACTTTTTACTTGTCTGTGTGCCTGTTTTGCCGGCTTGCTCATTAACACCCGCTCCCCCTTTGGCACTGGCTCAGCTGCCTGTGCGTCGCATATACTGTGCTCTGTTAATATATACATCTGTTCACCTTATTTGCTTGGTGAATTTTATACTATACATCCAGCCCCATTTTGGGATGGTTGCCCCGATAAGGGGTGGGACTTGCACTGGCAGGATCCTGGTGTATGCTGTGCACAGGTAGCATGTGAGTCGAGATTAATGAGGGGTAGTAATTGGTTGTATTCTATTACCAATGGAACGTGTTATTGCTATGCTCTGAGTCCTGCACATGGTGATTTATTACATATATGCACTGCCTTTTGGTGGAGATCCACCTGTATGGCAATTAATTAAGTATTTATTATAACCAATGTGCGCTGGCACAGGTGTATACTCTTCAACCTGTGAAAAATTATTCTTATTCTAATTTTTCCTGTCCGTGTCCCTCTTTTGTATTTGGTGCCTTTTGCTTGCTTTTAAATATTTTTAATGAATATCAATAAAGGTGTCTTTTTTACTGTTCTTTTGTGTCACTCCCTTGATATGGGCGTCCACTGATGTCCATGGTTGTGTTTAGATAACAGAGAATGACATGTAAGGACACAATGCACAGCCATTTTCCTGGTGACCAGAAATGTCTAAAGTGTCACCAAGGACAGCAGGAGAATCACACAGGACAGGATTAGATACATGGCTCTGCAGACAGAATCACACAGGATAGGATTAGATACACAGCTGTGCAGACAGTATCACACAGGATAGGATTAGATACACGGCTCTGCAGACAGTATCACACAGGATAGGATTAGATACACAGCTGTGCAGACAGTATCACACAGGAGAGGATTAGATACACAGCTCAGCAGATAGTATCCCACAGGAGAGGATTAGATACACAGCTCAGCAGATAGTATCCCACAGGAGAGGATTAGATACACAGCTCATCAGACAGTATCACACAGGA